>NW_009627535.1:0-5920 GCF_000690535.1 Cariama cristata | reverse complement strand
TTGTGCAGCTCCCCCCCGCCCCCCTGCAACACTTAACTCTGTTACCCCTGAGGCACTACCCCTGTCGCTGATGGGCTCAGCCTTGGCCAGTGGCAGGTCCATCTTGGAGCTGGCTGGCGTTGGCTGCATCGGATATCGGGGAAGCTTCCAGCAGCTTCTCACAGAAGCCACCCCTGTAGCCCCCCCCATTACCAAAACCTTGACATGTAAACCCAATACAGATTTCAATATGATAACTTCTGCATTTAGCTTTACTGTAAAAATGATTATGTATATAGCATACCATAACTCAAGATCGTCTTCTGGTTTTGGTCACAGTGATACAGAGGATGGTAATATATAGCCTTTGTTAAATACGAGTGAGATGAAAATTTATAACAGGCTATAAGTATCATGATGAATATCTACAATAAAGTCTGCTTTTAGCTGTTGATTTTTATTATTGTAGGATCACCTGTATCACAGGAGCATTCCTGACATTTGCCAGAGTTAGAAAGATTTATCCTTGGGCCAAAGGGAAATGTCACAGGCCAAAAGTGTGATAAATTGTGAAAGTTTTTCACAGCAGATTATCTACAATTAGTACTAAAGAAAGGCAGCTGAACAGAACCACTATACCCCTCCACCAAATCAGTTCTGGAATCAAAACATCATGACTAAAACTACCTATTTAAACAGTTTTACTTTAGTTTGGAGGAGCTGTGAGTGAAAAAGAGGAGCTTGTTAACAAAATCTCAAAAAAAAGCAGAATTGCAGGTAATCAAATTATCTCCTTTGGGATACTGTCATTTCACAGGAGATGTGTTAATCTTTGGAGAAAAGGAAGTTTGAGATCTATCCAAAAAAGAAGTAACACAAACTCAAAGCAAAAGCTGGGGCAAACATTCTGATGCAGGTGATGGAAACAAGGCATTTTCACACAAACTGTTCTGTGTATGAGCCTAATTTTGTTGAATGCAGTTCAGTATAGGAAGATATCGAGAAATCGAAACTGATCAAAAACTGAGTTTTGATCTCACAAAAGACACATCAAGATAAAAATCAAAATACAAAAGCTTTGGGGAGATAAAACTGTCAGTGTCTTTACAATTAATAAAGTGTTTCATTTTTATATTGTCAATTATTTCACCATTAAACTGCATCTGCTCTGATTCTTACTAGAATTCCAGTTTGGGTGATGGCCCAGTCAGTTCCATATATTGGGTTCACATCTGAGCTTCATTTTCTATGATGCAATTGCTCAGGGCTGTGCATACCTGCTTTAGGTTTTTTGTAGAAGGATAAAAAAAATAGTTTTAACTCTGTTTCAGCTTCTTGCCTAATTTAGAATTGGTGCAGGGATTGACTGGAAAGGCATGTGGATAAAGCATCTGAGAAAAATGTCATCAAGGTAGGGAGATGAATCTTACTTTTCTGTTTCTACCATGGAAAAATATCTACCTGTTAGTAAAAAACCATAATGATTTTCAAAGAACAATTTGGTTATTCAAAAAATTGTATAGTTGCATATAGAGAATGTCAGAAAATACCAGTTGCAGTCAGAGTTCTGATATTCTTATCCACACAGACAGTTGTAAAGTGTGTGGCTGCTTCTCTTGTCTTTTTGAGATTGTCCTGATTATGTATAGAAGTAGCAAGGACCTTAGGGAGGTTGTCCTTTCCATGAAGGCAGAAGAGGATGGAGCTGCACTCCCAGGGCAGCTGTATTTTATGCAATGGAGTAGACAGTTTCTTGCTGAGTTACACCACACATATGCTACTTTCTATTGTCCATGAAAGAAAAGCTGTTAGAAGTCTTTCTACTTCTTAGTTTTTCCTTTTTCTTCCTTTCTTTCTTTTCACACCAAGTCTGTTTAGTACTGTCATATACAGATTTCTCTTCATCTAAGTTTACATAACATATCTCTTATTGTAATTTTTTAGTATTTAGACAAATATGAATTTGAGGAAATAGAATAATTTGTAGTTTAAAATTTGGGATTTGGAAGTATTAATCAAAGAACTGAGAAATTATTCTTCAGCATCTGTGAAATGGGAAGCAATTTTCTAGGAAATGAGAGAATTTTATCTCAGAAAGGCTGTGGGCTGAGCCCCAAAGTCTTTAAAAAAAAAGAAGAGTCTGATTAAACAATTTGTAAAAATATTCTTGGATTCTGCCTTTCTATTGTCTCTTTCATCAGATAGGCTTACTTTCCTAAATTAAATGATTTTGTCCGGTTCTCGGAGTACTGCAGACCTGTTCCCCTGCATCTGAGACCCAAACGGAGTCATTTTCTGGTCTTTACCAGGTCTGAAAGTTCTGCAGGCTTTAGTTGCCTCCGTGTAAGTGCCATGTCACCAAGAAACCAATGCAGAAGACACTGGATTTTTACCTCTGTGAAGCAGAAATTACAGTAGCAACATGCAGTGAGTAATGTGCACTCACAGGCTTTTCTGAGTAGAACCACATGTTAAACACACTGAGAGGCCACAGTTATGTGGAAGGGAGGCACCTCCCTCTTTCCAACTTCCAGTCAAGCTTGGTTCTGCATGCCAAGAGTATAATCTATTGCTGCTTTTTAAATTTTACTCATTATGTGAGACACTGTCAAGTCAATCTAATATCAAAACCAAGGTTTTGTAAATCAACAATGTATAGAGCCTGGCAGCAATAGAAAAGCTTCCATGACATTAAAAAAAAGTCGGGGGGAATCTCAATTTTAAAGAAGAAATATTTCTCTGCATTGTTTGTTACTCAGACTTTGCTGTATCTTCATGTGTGAAAAGCAGGCAGCGAACCTGATTAAAAGCAGGCACAATCAATAAAAGTGAGATTGATTCCCTCTTCTTTCAGTCTTTGAGTTATATACGAAAACAGTGTACATGAGATGTGACTTTGTTGTGATAATCCTATGCCTTTTGAGTACAACCAAGTACAATATTTTTTTTTCCTTTTTTATATCAATGAGATTACTAGACTCTATCATCACTTTTCACGCAAATATTTTTTACTCCTTGTACATTTGCAAAATTGAAAATAACTTCTGGCTTCCAATTCTGTAAATTATTGAAGGCACTATTTGGAAAAGGAAGGAGCTGATCAGGCCTTTTATCTAGGGCTGAGCAAGAAGATGTAGAGACATTCCAGATGTGCTTTCCTGTTTGGTCTTCATAATTTTTCAGTTCAGTTAATCCTGAAACACCTTGTGAGTCAAAGCAGTAGAGTCCAATAGATCAAGCTATGGGATACTAGGGCCAAACTTTATGGATAAACTTGACAAACACCTAGTTAAAATAACAGTCTTTTAAGTATTCATATTTGAGTCTAGTGAATGCCTTAACATATTTAAAAAAGTGTTTGGAACTGGAGTTCAGATCTCTCACGGATAGTCTTGATTGCACCCTTGGTTTAAAAAAATACAGACATTTGAGAACACTTTCCCCTGACTGCTTGTTTCTAGTTATAACGTCTTTTCATTCCCTCTCTACTACCTCTTTCCTTCCATTCCAGTTTCCTGATCAGCCCTTGAATGTCTGTCTGTCTGTCTTTCCCTCTCTTACATATTTTTGCTCTAATGTCTATTGCCACCTTGAAGCGGCTCACCCTGCCTCCTATCGAGAGGCCCAGGAAAAAGGTGTTTTTTTCAACTTTTGTTCTCCTCAGGCCTTTGTGTATTGAAGCAATGGAAAATACAATGTTAAAATGGAAAAGTGGCCAACCAGAAAAACTTCCACTTAACCAAAGCATATGGAGACAGGAACTTGATTAAATGCAATGGTGTCTGAATATATACTAGAGGTTCAAATACTTCTAATAGTTTTGCTTCTGCAGATACCTACTGCCTCTAAGGAGATGAACAAAGCTAGCAGCGATTTTATAGAATCCCACAAATCATTCATTTTGGCCATATGCAGTAAATTATCTGGGTTCATCGAATGTTGGTAGAGTTTAAAGACAGGGGAAGTAATGCTTTATGTTGTTCTCTCTGTTCTTGTCTCTATAAACTGCTTCAGTGTCTATCCGGAAAATGCAGACCTCTGTGAATAGTTCTTTTTTTTGGAGTTTGAACATTCTCTTAAATAAACTCTTCCTATTAGTAGATCCTAGTGACATCAGACTGCTGTACCATGTTTAATTGAAAGTGGCAAGCAAACACTGTACAACTGCTTCTAAAATGCCTGGGAGCTATTTGAAAGCTTTAGTATGTTAGAGGGGAAAATGGCCTGGTTCTATCTCCCTTTCTTGAGGGAGGGGTGTGGGTGTTGAGAGGGAGAGAAAATTAACCTTCCTGTGCTCCAGAACTGCTTTGTCTATGTCTGCCTAGCCTTTGGGATACTACTGATTTTTGGAGTGATTGAATTTCTGTGGATACTCTTTCTGTGATGTGATTATCAAAGCAACCAACTACTTGCTAATTGACAGTGAGTTTGTTCAGGTGCTATTTACTTTTAATTGGTTTTAAGAGAGTGTGGCTGTGCTAGTGCACTTGTTTGTGTTTGCTATAAAATAATGTACCATGTGAGAGACTGAGGTAATAGCCTTAGACATTTAAACAAATTTAGGAAAGGGCACTCCCTGTTCTGTGTAGTGAGAGCTAAATGGCAGCCTGGTGCCAACAGTAGGGAATGACATTTATAGCATCTAACAGTTAGAAAACCTTCAGATAAGCTACCCTTACATTTCCTGGTAGGAGTCCTTCTGGCAAGGAAGATCACCTTTAGTAGGTTAAGAAACTACTTATTTTCAGTTTTTAATATAAAGTAAGCATGACTTTTGTCCCTTTTAAACATTTTTTTTTAATTCTATTTGAACACTTTATTTACAATATTGTTCAACAATGCACATAATAGGTCAGTGCTTTTTTTTTTGTTCTTTTTTTTTCCTCAAGAAAAAAACCTGGTGAATGGCATTGTAGCCTACTCAAATTCATTGATCTCTCTTTTTATGTCACATCTTCTACTAGTCTGAGGGTTTACCCAGCAGTTGATTAAATCTATTAGAGAGCTGCTCTTGCTTAGCTGCCTAAGTATTGTGGTTTTAGAATTCCATGATGAGTCTGTAATTAATCCTGTGGTGCAGCTTTGCCAATTTTCTGCACATCATTCCAAGTGGGAAAAGGTAGCAAGGTTACTGTATGGGACCATGACTACTATTTAAGCACTTTTTAGCATTTTGATACTGAAGGGCTTATAGCACCATTTCATACATAAATGACGGCGCTAAATATTCCTTTAGCCCTATTAACATCAAATTAAAGCCCTTTTCCTAGCAGATAATTAGTTGATACCCCCATTGAAGTTCTAATTTATTTTGTAAGAAAAGCCTGTAATTGGACATTGTTCCCATCCAACACCAAAGAAATCACATGCACAAGTGGTTGTTTTTGTTCCAGCAGTACATGCCTCTTCTCAATGTAAGTTTATTTGTATTGCAGAGCAGCCTTTACTTTCTATTTATTATGTGGTCTTTTGTGGCGGTGTGTGCAAAGCACCACTTCACAGTCCAGAGGTGAGACCACAACTACTATACCACAAACCATCCTGGGACTGAGTGCATCACCTCTGAGGACAGTAAGTAGAAAATAATAGAGATGGAAAGGGGAAGATGGAGACAATCACTTATAAAGAAGAAAGAGTAAAATAAATATCCAGAAGGACTCGGAGACTGTAGGGAATCAGAAAAGAGAAAAATTGCCTGGCATACTCCAAAGAGGGTGTATTGGGTTTGTGTGGCAAGGTTTTTGTAGTGGGGTGGCTACAGGGGTGGCTTCTGTGAGAAGCTGCTGGAAGCTTCCCCAATGTCCGATGCAGCCAACGCCAGCTCCAAGATGGACCCGTCACTGGTCAAGGCCCAGCCCATCAGCCATGGGGGTAGTGCCTCAGGGGTAACAGAGTTAAGAAGGGAGGGAAAGAAACCCTGCACAACAGCAGGAGAGAGTGA
>NW_009627534.1:0-225 GCF_000690535.1 Cariama cristata | reverse complement strand
CAGCGGGGATGGGGTGGCAGCGAGAGGGGACCCCGCACAGCCTGGGGACACCGAGGGACCTCTCCGGGTTGCACACGTGAGAAGCAGCTAACGGGGGTTTTTTTGGTGGTGGTCCCTTGCAGGGCTCGGCAACCCACTCCCATGGGCAGGGACTGATCCTGCCACCCTCCCACGACCAGCCCTGCACCGCAGTTCTGCCTGCACTGGGTGCACAGCCCCACGAGC
>NW_009627533.1:45031-48567 GCF_000690535.1 Cariama cristata | reverse complement strand
GAGCCCGTTGGGGGCCTGCCTGGCGGGGTATAGCCACATGCATCTCACAGCGGCCCTTCCTCTGACCTGCTAATAACATGGCAGGAATGTGAAGATGGAGGTTTTAGTCTCAAAAAGCAGCATGAGATGGGGCTTCCCAGGTTCAGACCTTTTGTCAGCGTTCACGTTGCACTTCAGAGCATGCCTCATCAGGACTATTCAGTCTTTCATGCACTTACACAGTCTGTTTCTTTGAGGTACATGGAAAGGAGATGTCCTGGAGACAAAGGAGGACAGCCAGCTTGATTAAGTTTATCCCGTTTAGGGGATTTGCAGGTTGGTTTCCTCTGAATGCCTATTTATTGACCTCCCCAAGTATACTAGGTTTTAATTTTCTATTTTGTTTTTTTTTTTTTTTTGGTGAAGTTCCCAGTGCTTAGGGTACATGTTCTTTAAAAATGCAGAATAAAATATCTGTGAATATAGTATGTGTCCCACAGTGTCTTTTCGATCACAGTATTGTAACTTGAATTTTCAGGGAGGGTGCGCAAAGGGGTTCAGCTTGCTTTGGGTTCTTTCCCTGTAATCTCTTGGTCTACCGAGTTCATGCCTGTCCATAATCAATATGAACTGGGTAAATTCATTCAAGTAGGTAGATTCAGTGATTATCTTCATTAGCACAGGCTGTATCTAAGGGCTCATCTCTGTACACAACTTCTGCATTAGCGTGAAGGGGCCAACAATTTTTTCTTTATGGAAATAACTGTTGAATTAGTGTGGACTTATAGCAGCTATACTGACATAAAGTTGCTTTAAGCTAGATACGGCTCCCCACTTTCTAACCATGCTCTATGTCACCTTGTTTTATTTTGCACTACAACAGAATAAGGGGGTTCACACGGCAAGTTACTGCAGTTCTGTTGAAGAGCAGCGACTTTTCTCTGAAAGGGCCATAACTCTCTAAGCTCTGCAGCTTGGCAGGTTGCGATCAGCTGTCCGAACCTGAAAGTTTGTCTTCAGAGCTCCCAAAAGTTCTTCTTGAGAGCTGAGGACTTGGCAAAGTGGCAGCGAACGATGCCCTCCTGATCCAGCTGGATTGAAGTACCCTCATACCGGTACAGCTGCGTTTGCGATGGAAGACGTATTAACTATTTCAATGGAGAAAAAAAAGAAGTCCTGCCAGCCCTATGATTAATTGATGAAACCTCATTTCCTGTCTGTTTCTGTCTCATGCTTGACTGAGAGCTTGACCTGAATCTTGCCCTACAACTGGGTCATTCTCTACCCAGTTGGGAGCCCTGTTTTCTGAAATGAGATGAGTTTGCGTTGCAGTTTTTCCATTGTATGGTGGGAATACGCACCCTGCTGCCTTTTCCAAGCCAGGTTTGAAAACAAAGAAACCTCCTGCTTCAAAACGTTTGGTTGTTTCACGATTGGCAGAACTGGTGTAGCCCAGTTTCCTACAGGTTCATGCCTCAGTGTACATCGCCCAGTATCTAGCAGAGAGTGGACACTCGCTGGAGAGGCTTGTAGGCTCTCTCTGCTTTACCTTGCTGCCAATTTTCATTATTCCTGCCGGGATTTAATTAGCTCTTGGACCTTTATCCCTCTGTTTGTTTTGTTTGAAACAGACCAGTGAATTCAATGCTTCCTTCTAGGAAGGTTGTAGGAGGTGAGACACAGTATCAGGGGAAAAGAGAGATCCTGTGAGCTTTATGGTGTCCGCCTCAATTCTTTGGGAAACAAGGATTTTAAAATTACCCCTATAACCAAGAAGAGTTAAACCAGGCTGAAATCTGGCGAGGATTCGTCCCTCCACCCCTCTGACAGGCACAAGGCAATTCCACACGGCTGGGACACCCAGTAACCTCTCCTGTCTCCTTCCCACCCCAAAACACACTCTGCATCATGGTTTCCAAAGAACTGGGAGCTGAGGGCGTGCAGGCTACTCCTTCCAGAGCAGACGTCTGCATAAATAACACCATAAAGCAGTTAGGAAAACCAATTTTTTTCCCTCCTACATTCTCTCTACTTCTTATTCCCACTGCTGCTGGTAATATAACAATTTACATATTCTCCAAGCTTATCATTTAGTGGCCACAACCCAATAAACTCTTCAAGGTTTTCCTCTCCTACTCTGCCCACAGCCCCCTTCTTGCCATCAGCCTCCCGGAGACTTCTCCATCCCTCACACAAGTCCCGGGTCTTTACCTGCTGCAGCTGCAGGGAGCTTGCACAAACAGCTGCAGGGGGAAAGAGGGCTGAAACTGCCTCAAGAAAGAGAAGAGGAGCTGGCGTGTTGCGAGGGAAGGATGTGGCTGCTAAACGACTGCCAAAAGGGGAAGAGTGGAGCTTTAAAAAGCTGCCGCACAATCTTCAGACGACAATTACGCAGGAGCGGCGCAAGACACCAGCAACTGGTTCCCATCAAGTGAGGACCGGTTGTATCTGCAAGTATGATCAAGCCGTCCTAACAGCAAGGTCTGGAACGACTGGATAGTGAGGTTTCTGAAGTTCACACGGTGGCAGAAAACAAAATCCATTCTCCTGCCTTTATTTGTGGGGTTTGGTGCAATATAAACAATAATAAAGAGCAGGGATGACTAAAACGGGAAGGCTGGTTTTGCCGGCATGACAGTAGCAAAAATAGACCTGTTTTATAAATAAAGATGTCCTGGAAATCAGAGACTCCTGAGTTCCATGTTCATCAGCTCAGCTGTTCTGGCTGGGGGTCTTCTCCGTCAGTAGCACACAGGGGATTTGTGCGGGCGTAAATGAGCAGTAATATAAGCACATGCGTGAAATTCCCTTTGTGTAAAACAGCCCCATTAGTTGAGCTACTCGTGGCTGTCATGTTAACTCACAGGCTCGAGTTAAATTAGGGCCAGAGGTTTACTCAGAATAGGTTAAATCAAAGCGTTTGAAGAGATCTGCATATGTATTTTCATTAAGCCAAAGACTGTGTTGTGTTGCAGAAGAAATTGAACTACAGCAGTCTGATTTGAGAAAATAAAGCTTTTGAGCTGCCCTTCTTCCAGGAGAAGGAATTCGCATCTTCAGGAGTGAGCAAGCCTCACGTCAGTGATCTTATCCCAAAAAAAAGTGATAATAAAATGAGAAGAGACGTGGAGGAGGGTGGTAAGGACAGTGGAAGCGATGCGATAGATACCATATGAGGAGGAAAGAGTAGAAAAACAGACTCCAGTTTGGAAGAACAAAACCTTGGAGCAAGCGAAGACAGCGAAGTCTGAAGAGGTCAGAGAGGTCTGGTGTGGACCTGGAATTATTTTTCCCAGTTCCTCACAACAGGAGAGCAAAGAAGCACGGAGAGAAATGTTCAGGAGCCAGGTCTAAAACAGACAAAAGGAAGTACTTTTTCACACAACACATAATTACATTGTGGAACTTATTGCCACAGGATGTCATGGAGGCCAAAAGTATAAATGAATTCAAAAAAAAGGATTAGACAAATTCATGCAACCTCCGGCTCAGGAAGTCTCTCAACTGCTGATTACCGGGAGCCGGGAGGGTATGCCGGAGAAAGGATCACTTTATAC
>NW_009627533.1:30901-45002 GCF_000690535.1 Cariama cristata | reverse complement strand
TCTTCCGATATCCCTTCCTAAGCGTCTGCAGCTGGACACAGCCAGGCGCTGGTTATTGCCCAAGGTGAAGGTTTATTCTGAGCCAGCCTGGCAATGCTTATATCCTCCTGGTAACTCCCTATGGATGGAGCCTTAGGGACCAGAGGCGTCTCTTGGACAGATACGGGACTGACCCCTAACTTTGTTACCTCCAGCCTGACGCGGTCTCAGCAAAGTCCATCGTGGCCACTCTTTGCTGATTTAGGCTGGTGTAATTGAGGCCAGATTGAGCCCTGAAACCTTCAGAGAGACTCTTCCGCTTTCCCTGCCCCTGGGATTAAGCGCTGAAATCTCCGTGCTAAAACCCTCTTTGAACGGGGATGGCAGATAATGCGCAAACTGATTAAAAAAACCCCAGCGCTGGGAAAAGTTAAATATTAAAGAGCCAAGGCCCAGTTTTAACTGCTGCTGCCGTCCCTCCTTCATCTCATGCCAACTGCCTCCAGGATACAGATGCTGACACTGAATTTCTACCTCACAAAAGCGGCCGCAGCATGGGCTTTAAACTCAGGCCATTAATGCCGAGATAGGAAGCAGAAAAATAGAACAAAGGCAGCGAGGGGCTCCTCCAGCTCGCACCCACAGCTCCGACTGTGCTCGAGCCATCCCTGCAGCATTGCAGGGTGGCTACCCTGGCATCCCCTGCCCCAGTGAGGCATTTTGCTCCTCCAGTGTTTCCTTTGAGTTCCCAACATCAGTAGGTCTAAAATGTTTTGCTGCCTGCTTAGCCCTGTTGTAACTAAACTATAATTTTCACTAGCAGAGAAGAGGGATTTTGGAGAAACATCTGGTCTCGTTTCGTCAGGATAACAGCTCTGTCTCTATTTATATTCACGCCAGGATCATTGTAGCTCTCAGCTGTTCTTCACTCGCCAGCCCCATTCAAGCTGCCATGTCCCACTCTGTCGGGGCCGGCGATGGGTCGAGGCCAGCCTGCTGCGACGTGAAACAGAAACCAGTCCTAAAAATGTGGGCTTGTGAGAACTTGTCCTCTCAACACTTGGCGCTCGCTGTCTGCTGGGCTGGTGACAGTGTACCTCGATGGAGACAGACTTACTCCTGTCCTTCCATCCTGGTAGAGAGAAAATGGGGAAAACCCATCTGACTGGGGAAATAATAGCAATTTGCTCGGTAATCCTGGAGATCTTGCTGGTCGGGTTGGCCTGCAATGAGCCAACCTCATCGGTCTGAATAAGCCAACCTCCATAGTCTGAATTTTCCTCTGAAATCACAATGTGGATTTTGGAGGAAAATTCAGACCATCAAGAAGAGACCAGCTGGCCTGGGCTTTTCTCTGCAAGGTGTTAACATATAAGCTGTGACCTTGCAGAGACACAGGAGGGTCAAAGACTCCGCTTGTGAAGATGGCATGCCCTACTTAATTCACCACGGTGGGAAAAATCCGCTCTGCTTCCTCCACTCCAGCACTCACAAGACATCACATCTCGTTGGGCATGTTTAAAAAACCCTCAAGTCAAACAGCCGAGAACCTGGAAAATTACCAGACCGCAAGTTCAGTAGCGCAAGTCGCTGTATAGAATGAATGCTCGTCTCCTGAATGATGATGGTGTGTGGGTCAGCATTAATAATCTCGAGAAAGTCTATCCCGCTTTTCCCTCAAACAGGCTGTTCCTCTCCTCCCATCCCAATCCACTTCTAGCCCTGCATGCCCCCAAAACACAGCTATTTCAGCATCACTCCCTCTTCTCATTGCAGGAGATCTGGACTGTTTATTAATTATTTTCTGATGCACAGCTATGAAAGGAGGAGCCACTCGGAGACACAAAATTTTGTAACCCAAATGAGACCAGGGTTTTCAGATGCGACTATTGATTGTACTGGGGTTGCAAACTCCCCGGAGCAGGACTGAATTTCGCCCTGCATTTGTATCATCTGATGGGATCCTGCCCCTTCAATACACTACTTCAAAACGCTATTCTCAGCAGTGACCTGAGGTTGGGTAGATCAATATTTGTTTACTTAGTTCGGGTCTCATTTTCATATGCACTTGGTAATCCAAGTCCACCTGAACGCAACAGAAAGGGCCACTCCTGCCTATTGCATGAACCAGGCAGAAACATGCACCCTTCCCGAAACACCACCCTTTAGGGGCAACTCTGGAGGAAGGAAATATGACTCAGTCTTGGGAGACCATGGTCCAAATATAAGCCCTGGTGATTGTGCGGACACTTTGGGGTGGAGGGGTGACCGTTTGAGCTCTTCACTTCCAGGACACTTCTGTTCGGGAAATTTTTTTTCCTCTCTCATTTAAGCCAGTCTCTTTGCAGCACATTAAGTACCTTTGCAAAACGTGTCAGAATTGCACCAAATAGGCCGATTTCTGTCTAATTGCTAAGAAATGTTCTCTCAGTCTGAGCGAAACTATGCAAAGGAGACTAAGGGAGCAGCCTGACATAACAGCACCTTATCCTGCCGATGGGATGCTCTCACGGTGAAATCTGTCTTCATCCCATCCCCTTTAGGAAAAGCAAAAGTGCATGCGCAGCACTGATCTTTTTTTCCCTCCCGTGGGATTTGGGGAAGAGGGGAATGAAGAAGGGCTAGTGCTGGAATACAAAGTTCTGATTTTGGATATCTTTTCTTTGGGCCCTGGGATGTGAGGATTGGACACAAAGCTTGAGGAATGGCTGGATGTGGCCTTGCCGGGGTACCTGAAGGCTGTTCAAAGGCGCTCACAAGTCAGTGCAGGGCCCTTGTTAAAGAAGGTGGAGGTTCCTCTCTCTCTGCTGGAGATGCTCAAATCCTCTGCTCTGGCAACACGTCCCCTCGCCTTGCAGGCCAGGAATATCCAGATGCAAAAAATCCTCCAGCTTGTCAAAAGGAGTTAGCTGGCTTTAAAGCCAAAATGACTCTTTTTTTCTTTTTTTTTTTTTTTTTTTAATTTCTCTTTTTGATAGTGGCTGCCTGTCTGCTGCTGCCCCTACTTTAAAATAAAACAACCAGCCTCCAGCAACCTTCAGAATAGATCTGTAAAACTCCGCAACTGATTCTAACAAGCAACGGCAAAACTGTGACAAACCTGCCGGCTTTTTCTTTGTGGATTGGATCATCTTCAGGGAGCACAGGACTGGCATTTAAAATTGTAGCCTTTGAACTGATTCTTTTTTTTTTTTTTTTTTGTGATAAAGCCGCTCCCCGGGACAGTGGGGAGGTGACGACAGCAGATGCTGCAATGAGTCAATGCAGAGGAGGCTGTGGGATGGCCGTGGGGTCAGGGAAAGGGTGCATTTATTGGACTGTGCTCAGCCAAAAAGGTTTGGGGTTTCTCTTTGGGCAAGTAATGAGGCCAACAAGGAAGGAATGATTTCTTTGTCCCTCTTTTTCTTGTCAGACTGCAGGTTAGATGACATGGCTTGAACTTTGAGAAAAGAATAATCGCTAGAATTATCTACGTTTCTAGGAACACAGATTTCTTATTCTGGGCTGCCTATATTATTAATTTATCCAGCTTCTTTCTGCTATATTTTTGTTCTGCGTTGCCCAAACAGATGGGTTCCCTTCCTTTGCTATTGTGAGCAGAGACATGTAAATAAATAGGCATTTGTGCTCTGTTGTGTGGTTACCTAGAGAGGCTGTTGTTTGCAAACAAAGGCTGTACTAGGATGCAAATAGCCTCGATTGGTGTAGCCTGGAGATGCACTTCATTAAAAAATACTGCCATGGGGTCCCCTATGCTGCCCTTCAATATTTATCATTGGAGCTGAGTGCGACGGCAGCGGCAGCATCCACCAAAGCAGAACTGATCAAGAACGGTGTAAGATGTTGACATTTCAGAAGAAAGGAGGAGCAAAATGTATAAGCTCTCCTCCTCTCCCCTCCCAATTCTCTAACCTATTGTTCCTTTAGATGTTAGAATAAATAAAGGAAAAAACATTGCTCTGGAGTGCAAGTCAGCCGTTTCATAACGGCTCATGTACATGCAAACACAACATCCAGCTTTCTCCTCTGGCCTGTGAGCAGACCCAGACAGTTCACACACATTGCCTTGCTCCACACACAGTAGCTACTCGTGGTTTTACAGGGTCTGGATGCCGCTTTGGGGAATTTCCTCATGGACCACATGGAAGCAGTGACTGTAGCTACCAGCTCTCAAACCCAAGTCCAGCTCTGGGATGGAGATGCATCCCTGCCTGTCACCCGTGAACCTCCCAGGAGCAGAGCCTGTTCCGTAGGGTTGATGGCCATGGTGGGTCCTGGTCCAGGACTAGGCATCGCGGTGACAGAAGATACCAGCATAGCTGTTGTAAACTCAGTCCCTGTTAAAAATGCAGAGATCATTAAAGCTACATGCCCATGCTTGCCCTGGTTCAAGCTGCATTTAAAATAAAATGTAGGAAACCCAGTGCTGGGTTGTACAAAAGAAAACTGGGTCTGAGGGCAAGAATTGCCTTGTGGTGCTGGTCACAGCAGCCCTTCAGCCCAAAGAGTGCAACCACGATTTAGGGCTGCAAGGAGGAGATCGAGGACGTTGGAGTGGTACAGAGGCAGATGGAAAACCATAAAAACATCTTGGGCACTTCAGATGAAACACTCGAACAGAAATGCCTCCACTGAACACAGGATTATAGCCACATGGCAATAATAACAGCCACAATCAGAGCAACGAAGTAGCTTTGCATTTATGCGCAGCGTTCTCTACTGAGGATGTCTAGGCTTCCTTGGTTACCATGTGAGCCTCAGGTCTCAATTCCTCTGCCTTTGTTTTGCCTGCCAAAGTCTCTGCAAGGATTTTGGTGCTCTCTTCCACTGAGTGTTAGTACTTGGGTGTTTATTTTAAGAGATGGGCAGCAACATCCCTCCAGGAGTCATACCTAACTGCCCATGCTGTGCCTGTGTGGCATTTGGGGCATCAGATGTTCTACCTCAGTCAATAAAAAATGTCCCAGGATAAAAAATACTGCCATTTCCTTTTTGCTTTTCCAGGAATAAAGCATGCATTTGGAGCGCAGATGACAGCAGTGCCATCCGTACGCCAGGGGAGAGACTCCTGAAGGTGTTGAGCAGACAGGAGCAACACTCCGCAGCTGCAGCACAGGGAGAAAAGCAGCATGGGATGGTACCATTTTTACTGTCCCTATTCTGCCCTCAATTATAAGCTTAAGTGATGGCTAATAAAGATGATCCAAAACAAATAAATTGAGCTGCTGCTCTAATTAAGCGGCTTTTGCTGCATGCAATGAGCCAGACCCATCTGTGTCATAGTTCAGCAGAAGCCAGGAGGGTTCCACAAGGGATTCATTTGAATCGCCTCTGAACTGCTTCAGGGAGGAAAACGCAGTGCTGACCATCATGTCCCCTACACTGCTAGCCAAGAAACACTGGTCCATTCCCCAGACAGTCATCCTGGGCGGGGGCACAGTCATTCACATCCATTTCATTTGATTTTACGGCAAGTACGTGAATGTGAGACCTTCCGTTGCTTATGGGAGGGAAGCTTGAAGCTGTTGGGAAGCAGCGATTGTTTTTCTGGCCAGATAATACTATAACAATAACACTTCATGGCTATGCCCCTGTTTTTTAACCAGCCCCATACAGCAGAGACAAGAGGCAATTAGTACTGGACGTATGCTGATTTGATGGATGAAATGGGCTGACAGGCTCCCCTTGGCAAATTGCAGCAAAAGGCTTTTCAGATGATCCACTTCATCCCACAGGTAGGGGCTGATGCCTGGGAAGGGCAGATGTGAAGGACAGCAAATACAGAGAGACCCCATGCCTTGACCACCCTGCAGATATACAGCTTTAATTTCAGGAGTCTAAACTCCCAAACCGCAGCCAGTGCTCCCGCAAACCTCCGCTCTCCGGACGTGCAGTGCCCAGTCATCTCTGCAGGTACAGTCCAAAATGTTTAGGGCTCAAATTGTGCATGAGCACAAATTTTTCCCTGAGAAATATGGAGCATCTTGGAGATATGTAGGATATTTTTCCTCCCTCCTCTGTATTTTCAAGGGAAGAGTGTAGTCTCAGGACTGTATCTTCTATGACCACAGCTGATATTTTAAAATAATTCATTTGCTCCAGAGAAGAGCCAGTACGTGACCCTTTTGCAGGACTGCAGTCCAGGTTGTGTATGATGTCTTGTGACAAAGAATCATTTAGTTTGGAAAAGACCTCTAAGATCATCAAGTCCAACCATTAACCTAGCACTGCCAACGTGCCCCAGCATATCTGAAAATGGTACGAGCATTCAGCTTGAGCCTGCTCCCTTCTTCACGTCACCATGACACACCAGGGCTAGTGGTCATGACCCCAGTAAGAAAGGCACTCGCTCCCTAAGCTATTAAAATACCATTTATTGGAGCTAATCCTAGAAGGAAAAAGGGGATAGCACAGAAAATCTCACATGCATTCAGATGCAGGGCACTCTGCCTTGTGCAGCATCAGTTGGACCTCTGATCAGGGCACAGCACCCTGCACAGACCCCATCCATCAGTCCTGTCGCTGACACTTTGGTCTTTAGAACTCTTGCAGGATTTTATTAGAAGAAACTTCCTCTGTTCCCTCACCCCAAGTGACGAACAAAAGTGTGTTCACATGCAAACATGCTGCTTCACCTGAAGATAAAGACAGGGACGTGTAGGTGGTGTGATCGCCGGTGCCAAGCAGGAGCTGTCTCCGACATGATTAGCCAGCAAAGCTTACCCTGTGCCAAGGGATACGCATGGCATAACATGGGCTGGACGGCCACGCTGTACGTGCGGCACAGCACAGCCCTGTGCCTTCGCAGGGTAACTGCTGGCTGTACCATGGTCTTCCTCTTAGGGTCACAACCTTAACAAATAGCCACACTGATTTCTCCAGACCCAAATTTGTTGTCTCACACTCCTTCCCCCACATGCATTCCCATCCGCCTTCTGGACAGAGAGTTATTATAAGATGTTTCAGCCCGAGAAGGACATTATTTTCTCTGAAAATACTTCTCTGAAAATCATGCGCAAACAGCAGCACAGCTTTGGAGCGGGAGATCCCTTGAGGGGAAAGGATGAGCTTGTGGTTAAACCATGGGATGGAGAGTCAGCAGATCAGGGTTTCTCATCCTCTGGCTCCATGAGCTTTGACTCACCCCACGGCCCCTGCGTGGTTCACACATGTTTGGTTTCCCCATCTGGGAAGCCGGTGCGATGGCACGCTGTGACGGCAGCACGCAGCCATTTATAGCTCCTGGGAACCACCACGTGCTCCTGCAAAGACACACTCTCTTGCTGCAAAAAGCGAGCCTTTGGGATGCAAAACACTCCTCTGCAAAGTTCTCTGCCGGTGTGGTTCACCGGAGCTGCAAAGATCTACTTAGGTATTTGAATATCTACCCAGCATTTAGATATTTACCCAATATTGAAAGCGTCAGTCCGTGCTCAGTGCCCAGTCCCCTGGGGATGCACAGCCGCGTCGGGCAGCCGTGCCCCGGGGAGCTGCGCTGCGGGGCCGGACTGCCAGGGATTGCAGCCACCCTGCTGCCTCCCCAGCCACTCCGGGGTTGGTTGGGGCATGATGGGGCCTGGAAGGCCCCAAGGCACCCTTTCTTTCCCACCCCCATCCCCTTTCACCCATCCATTCCTCTCTGCCCTTCAGCACCCGCTGGCTCAGCCCCAGGGCATGGCTTCCTTCGCTCCCCCCTCACCCCCAGCCCACCACTGCAGACCTTTGCTCCCACACCCCCTTCCTGGAGCATCCCTGAGATCCTCCTTGCCTTTAGCAGGGAGGGCTTTATGAAACACTGCTCTGGTGAGAGGATGGTACAGTCTTACCTCTTGCAGGTTCTTGTGTTTCAGGATGGGCATCCTGGGACAAACCTCCTGGAGAGGTGCTCAGGGCTACCAAACCCCACGGTGCATTGAGCTGGCAAAGCCCCTGGACATGCGGGATGTCCCGTCCCCTCCTCTGCAGCCCCACCAGCTACAACTGCAAAGGCTTGTGGCATTTGATGGATCCCTGAGAATAATGTAGTGCCCTTATACTGGGGAAATAAATCAAGTCACGCTCCTCGGGGGAGCTTATACCTGCCTTGCCTGGTCTGCTCTTGTCTCCAGGATCTATTGTTCCTCTGCTTCTCTCCTTCAGCTCCAGTCACCTCCTGCTTCAGCATCCTCTTCTCTTTGGATCTCTCCTGCTTTGTCCCCTCTGCAAACACTACTGCCAGTGCAGGGGCCACCAGTTTATGCACTGGAGAAAGCCCTGCTTTGAGAATTTGACAGTACCTCCAGCCCCGTCTCCGCTTGCTCTGCCCTGTCCATTTGCCCTGAAACTCCCCAACATGAGGGGCTGCCTCTTTTTGGAGTATTTGGGCAACAGCTGACAACAGCGTAAGCCCTGCTGTCAAATCAGCCCCTTAAATGCTCCATCAGCAAGAACAGAATCGCCTCTCCTCGCTGTTACATCTCCAGGCTCTTTGCAGAGAAGAGGGTCTTTGCCTCCCTTTTACAAGTGTGGACACTGAACCTACACAGGTGACTTGTCCGAGATCTCCAGGCAGAGAAGCAGCAGCAGAGCTGGAAGATCTCCTAAGTCCCATCCCAGTGAAGCTGGCTAAGAACAGGACATACAAGCAGACAAAGGTTGCATGCAGGTTGCAAAAGGTATAGAAGACAGAAGGAAAGAGGAAGGTTAAATCCAGGATGCAAGGCAGTGCGATGTTCAGATCTCACCTCCCTCCCACATGTCACTTCCAGTATCCGCCAGCCCACCCCGACATACACCCCCACCATGGTGGTGGAGCATTCAGTACGTATTTGCCATGTCCATGAAAGAGCAGAGCTCTGCAAAAGTGTTTGTGGTTTTTTTTTTTTTTCTTTTCCAATTATTTGCACTAGGGAAAGGGGATGATGAGTTTAAAATCCACAGAGCCTCATGTACCTGCACCAAGGAGATAAAATCCAGAAGTCATCTGTAATGATCAACACAGACTGAAAGAACAAACATCCCAAAATTGAAGCATAGCACAAAACTGTCCCAGCACGATAGCTGCTCCTCAGTGCATGCTGTCCATTTTCCACCAGGTCCCATGGGACAACATCCCAGGGGAGAATCCACACCGCCACAGCAAAAACAGTCACTGTCCCCAGTTTCACCTGCTTGAGACTGGAACCCCATGACTTAGGGAGCACCAGTGTCTTTTGAGAGATGGGACAGCGCAGGGGTCTGTGTGGCAACTGGAGAAACCAGGATTTGGTTATTCGGATTTTGCTGCAGGGTCTCTAAAATTCTTCTGCTGCTGTGGGATGGAAGGGAGTTAATGTTTGCCCCCTTCTCTTGCAGGTCCCATTACTGCAGGTTAAGTTTTGCTGCTATCTTGGCCTGCCAGGGATTATATCAGGAAAACCATGCTCTCCCCTTTACTTCTTGTAAGAAGGTGACTGATCTGTGCAGAAAGTGTAGAGTGACTAAAACGAACTAATGTATTAAATTCTCCTTGGTTTAAGAGCTGGGAAATTAAGGCCACTGCAGATAAAGCAGAGGCTCACTTAAGGCATCTTCTTAGAGCCGACAAGACCATCACATTTTAACATCTTCTCTGAAAATACTCAATGTAAAATATTTTGCATTTTCAAGGTAGCCTGGCAAAGAGCACTCATGCTACTCTAAGGAGAGCTACAGCAAATATAATGCTTGCCTGAAAACTAAGAAAACCAAAGCCTAGAGAGGTTTTGGGCAGGGCTGGGTTCTTCTGTCCTAAGCCTAGAGCTCCTCAGTGCTGCAGTAATTCACATAAGCACCTGAGACAGCCCAGCATCATGGGCAGGGCTGCCAGCCTGTCCCTGGCCAGACAGGTCACCCTGGCATCCTTCAGCCTGGCATGGACATAGTGACTGTTCCCCTGCTGAAGGCACATCCCCACCCCTTGTAAAAACCAAACCAAACCAAACCAAAAAACAAACAACAAAAAAACCCCAAACTCTCTGGCACTCAAGCCCCTACATCTTTCAATGCATGGGCGATGCTTACGTGGTCCTTCTTGCACTAAGCCCTTCAAGCTGAGCCTTCTCCTTTGGTTTTCCAGTCCAGGGGTGTTACGTCTTACGCCTTGATCACAATTCTGAAGTCCAAAGGTGTGAAAATATCTCCTTTCCTCTGCAAAAACATGCTGGGATTCCCAGTTAAAAGAAATCCCGACCTAGTTAAGCAAGCAGTTGCTGTCTGCTGGGCTGATGCTGCCATCTCCTGCCTACCTGGGGCTTTGCTGCTGAAAAATTCCCCAGCCCTTGGCCCAGGGAGCTGCCCATGGGCAAGGTGACGGAGGTGAGAAAAAAAAAAATGCAGGAATGTAAGAATTTAGGAATGGTCTTATGGTCCTTCATCAGTCCCTGTGGATGGAGATCCAGCTGCATGTCATGGAAGTTGTCCTCTTCAAGCCTTTGCGTCGTGGTTGGGGATGCGAGTGAGGGGTGCTGAGCTCTGCCGGACAGAGAAGGCACAGGCTCTGCGTGAGGAGTCACATTCGGAAGATGAAGGGGGTAAATACATGCAGTAATGCAATTGCTAAGTGGACTGTTATTAGGCACAGCTTGAGCTGTTCACGGTTCCTCCTGAAAACGCAGGAAAATCAAATGTTTAATTCAGAGAGAACAGCAGGACTGCATGATTTCTCTCCTGACATCCATCCAGTAAGGGTTTTTTTTTGGCAGGGATACAGAGTAATTGGTGTGACTGGCACTAAAGCTGTGGCGGCAGAGCATGTCATTGATCAGAAGGTAAGGGATACAGAGCATTTGTTTTCCAAAATTGGAAAAGACTTTTGTCTTTTTGTTCAGGGCTTTAGCTCTGCCAGAACTGCTGCCTCACAAACCCTCCGATTACTTTTTCCCCCCCCCCCGGCAAAGGAGGGTGCTTGGGGGGGGGGGGGGGGGGAGTTTTTCCAAAGAGCAGGCTGTTAAAAGATGTAAAAACCGTTAAAACAAACCTTTTCACAGACCAAGCCCCCACGGTGCCTCGCCATGGGTTCAGTTCAGCAGAGCTTCAGCCCCATCCCTCCGTGGGACTACTCATGTTGCAGGTCTTTGTACGCGGATGCCGTGGCACATCCCCGAAGGTGCTGGACGAGGATGCGGTGGCATTGCCAACCACTTATGGCACAACCTCGCTGGTTCTCGACCACAGGGCACAGCTCCAGCCAGGGTAAGCAGCAGCAGGAGCAGCTAAGAGGGCAGCACATGAAGCAAAAACCCCAAACAGGGGCATTTCAGCTGTCAAAAATGTGGTGAGCACATCGGTATAAGCTGGGGCGGATAGTTTCAGGTTTGCGCCTTGATTTTTCCCTTCATCTAAGCTGGGGGAAAGTGTGCAGATCCCATGGGGGTGAGGATCACACAGCGACCAAGTGGGATGTAGCCAGTGAGAGATGTGGTCGGCAGCCCTAACCTGTTGAATTTCAACCGTATTAAATGCCAGGGCCTGCAGGGAAAGCAACTCTTATAAACTAAACCCACACAGATACAGTACGAGTGTTCAAGCTGTTTAACATGAACTTTCTGTAAAGAATTTGACATTCCTGGTGAACCTGTTCAGCACCGAGACACTTTATAAACCACAGGCCACATGTGGTGATGAATTAATTCTCCATTCCCCTCGCTGGCAATGCTGCATAGCTGTCTTACAGAAGACGAGCTTGGTGTCCTGGTGTCTCTCCTGGTGGGGCTCTAGGGCAGCGGCTCTGGTTTGGAGGGGCAGGATCGTCCCGCTCCACCCTGGCTAGGGAGCTGTAGGGGGGGGGGTTGTCTGTAACTCACTGGATTTTCAGTGGCAGATGAAATGCCAAGTTCTTCGCTCCTGTGAAATTTCGGAAATGTCACTATGCAAA
The DNA here is from genome assembly GCF_000690535.1 of Cariama cristata. Lineage (NCBI taxonomy): Eukaryota > Metazoa > Chordata > Aves > Cariamiformes > Cariamidae > Cariama > Cariama cristata. The sequence continues at coordinate 33,151 of NW_009627533.1, read as the reverse complement.
GCCATAGAGATTAAGCGACTACCTGACGTTTATACGGAGAGACAACAGCCGAGGTGGAGACAGCCTGCAGAAATCACGTCTACACCTGGATTCGTGCAGGCCTCCTCCCCTGCCCCGCAGCGGAGGCAATTACTCAGTCTGTCTGAGCAGTACAGGAGTGACATTTTCGCTACAGCCTGGAGTGAGCGTACTTCTGCTTGTAAAAATCAGCCGGCAAATGCAGATCCCTACTCAGGAGATCATTTCTCTTTGCTACATCAAAGCTTTGTGCTGGGGCAGAGCCAGCACCTTGGGTTCGGCTAGGCTGGGGCAGGGACAGACCTCCTTTCCGCAGAGGTATCCCCTTGAGCAGCTGTGGTACCCAGCACATCCCTGATGGCAGGGGGGGGGCGGATTCTTGTGGCCTGGAAACATAATTGTCCCTTTCAGAAATCAATGGCATGTTTTTCTCCTGTGCCATATACATATTTTAAACATAGGCAGAGAAAGAGTTGGGTCACTGGCTCCAACTTCCCATTTGCTATAAATAAAATTAAAAAAGAAACACACCTCCAGCCTAAGATGCTGTGTGCTTCTCTGAGCAGAGCAGCTTTCGCACTGGGTGCTGGGTTTTCCTTTGGTCTCAGGTGATAGTGGCAGCTGGAAGTGACCCCAAATATGAGCTGGCTCTGAGGAGCAGCACGAGCCACGGTGCAAACCACAGCCAGAGCAGAGAGGAGGTAAAGATGCTCACAAGCTGCAGAGCAGTTGGCACGGCCGTCGCGGCCATGGGTGGGGACATCTTCAGAGGCAGCTCTGCAAAGTTGCACCGAAATAAAAGTCTGCCTCATGCCAAACCCGTGTGAGCACAGATGATGCTGTCGACCCGTTGGCAGGTTTTGCTGCCCTTTGGGAAAAGGTTAAGTGAATCTGTCGGGCTCTGTTTGCAGAGATGCAGCCAAGGGGAGGCTGTTTTCGGGTCCGGATGGAGCTGACCACCTCCCAGGGGCAATGCCCCTCCTTAACCCCCCTGTGCACACAGAGGGGATGTGGGTGGGACAGGACCTTGGCTTGTTGCGTTTTTCTTTTTTTTTTAGGGTTTTAAGTGTGTTCTCTGAAAACTGACACTAAAGTACAACAGCCCACACCAGAGCTTTTCCTACCTGACAGCTCAGCATCTGCCGCTCTCCAGCCCTCCTCAGCGTGCAGGTACTGCTTCAAGACAAGGTGCGAGACCTCCACTGGATCCATCTTCTGTCCTCCCTCTCCTTGCAGGCTGGCGTGGGAGGGCAGGATTGTGAGGATGGATTTTGCTGGAGGAAAAATCCCCTCAATTCCCAGTAATCCGCTGCTTCGAAAGAACGCATCTGCCATGGGAGCATACTGAGTTTGTACCAGGAAGATGATTTCCACATTTTTTTCCCCCCTCTACTAACTCCTCCTTTCCCCAGTATTGCCAGGAGGGAAATGGCCATCCCTTGGAGCACTCTTCAAACTAGAAGAGGTAAGCATGGAGCAGATTCCTCAGGATTATTTTAGCAAAGCTCTTTTTTTGTAGGTAGAAAGAGGTTTTTGTGTGCAGTTAGGCCTCTGGCACAGAAGCCTCCAAAGTCCTGCTTCTCTAAGAAACAGAAATATTAAATCCAGAAATCACGTTCTCCCCTCACCCTTTTTAATGTTCTTTCATTAGGTTTGAGCCAGAGAGTCATTAAGTCACGGTTCGATAACGCAAGGCCAGAATTGCAATGTCTCAATGGCAAAGTCATATAAAATCGCTCACTCCCATACCAAAGAGTTTGTGTTCTTAAAGACTAATGTGCTAGGATAATATGTCAGAAGTGGATTAGTGGATCCTGATGTGACTTTATCTGCATTTTCTCCCTCGCCCCGAGCACCTCTGAAGGTGTTCAAAGCACTTTTTTTTCCCCCTCCTTGTTTGAGGGTATTTTAATCCTTAAGTAATGGCTCAACTCCTCAGAAGTATTTACATAGCCACCGTCCAGCATGTTCAGGGATGTAAGGCAGAGGAATACCCAGGAGCTGGTCTGATCCCGAGTTATTTCAGTCGCAGCAGTGGTTCCCAGGGATGGAAAGCCCAGACTCACATGCAGACTTCTCCCATGCATCCTCGTTCTGCCCCTTCCTTCCCTGCAAAGCCCTGCCCTGATGGCCATCACCATAAATGCCTGTGGCTTTGAGTTTGCAGGTAAATGGAGCCTTCAGCCACGAAGTCACAGGAAAGGTCATCATCTCCATGAAGTAAAATGCGCA
>NW_009627533.1:28180-30879 GCF_000690535.1 Cariama cristata | reverse complement strand
CGGCCCTGAAGAGGAGACTCTCCAAGCTCCCACCCCAACAGCAGACAACCCAAATGCGTCAGGGACACAAATTGGTTATGGTGGCTTAAGAAGTTGCTGCCTGTTAGCTGGGCAGGAGTAGCTCTTGATGGCTGTGTGCTCTTAGCCCGTCTCCTTTCTGGGCTTAACCACCCACTGGAAAGGCTCCTGCCAAGGCGCAGAGCCCAAGGCAGAGGAGGAAACTTTTGCAGTCACCACTCAGTTGCACGGTTGATGCTTTGCTTCTTGCCCGCACACAGCCCAGGGGACCCCACAGTACCATCAGGGATTTCTCGCATGACCGTGCGCGTGCGTGCTGTACAGTAAACCTGACGACCCGTCCGCATCAAGCTTACCTTCTGAATGTCCTCCATCACCTCGGCCGCAGGAACAGTAATTTTGACCAGGTTGCCTGGCCTCCCAAAGTCTTGAACAAATTTACACAGCGCTCAAAGTCCGGCCCAACGACATTTCTCAGTGGCAGGGGGTCACATATATAGTGCAGATGTAAGCTGACTTCTTACACAGCATGTCCAACCCCATCGGTAGGCTACAGACCACTTTTCCCTTGTTGACCATAACCTAATATCCTGCATTGGCTGTGGGCATTGGTTATGGGAGCAGAGGGCAGTAGCTCACTTCCAGCTTCGTTTTTGCAGTTTGAGCTGTACGAAGAGCAGCAGTGGCTGAACCCGGGGTCCTGCTGGTCTCCGTTTAGAAGCCACTGCCGTAGGATGTCAGAGCAGTGCCCCACCAGGCGTCTGATGAGCAGCTTGGGAGACAGCTCTGGTCTGAAATGAGGACCAAAACGAGAAGGACGTGGGTGGAGGGGTAAAGGTTTGCATGGATGTTTCGAACAAGGAGTGGAGTCACTGGCCCATCCTGGCTCCAGGAGCGACCGGCAAGGAAGGGAGACTGCTCTCCTGCCTTCCCTCTGCCTCACCCACCGCATTCCCAGGCATTTCTGCCTGGGGAGGAGGAGTGTCCTCTGAACGCTGCATCAGTCCAGCTTGGTTCCAGGAGGGACGATTACAGACACTGTTACCTTTATAAGCATCACTGCAGACAAAAGGAACCTGAAACTCTGGTAAAAAGCTGGCTATACTCTTTGAAGCTTAACAAGAGAGCCTTGAACTACAATGGACTGTGGAGGCACAATAGTCAAACCATTTTATCTGACAATACTTAAATTTGCCTGTGCTGTGCCCTGCTGTTCCAGCATCGGATAGGTTCTGGCTACACAAGCCACTTCAGCATTACCTCCGATTACAAAGTGCTTCCTCTGCTGCAATAACCCACCCGGCTTCTCAGCATGTCTTCATTATGGCAGCGACTCCAGTCCCGCTCTGCAGTGCCCTAGACCCTGGAGGAAGTTATTTAGCTCTCATCCCTCCTTTAAAAGCTTTGCAAATCTGTCACATTACACACAGTTTCTCATTGTAGAAGAAAAGAAGTGCATTTTTTTTTAGCTGATTTCCCTGATAATAGAAGAAAATGGCCTATTGCGGCAAAGAATTTGTCCAAATAAGCTATAAGCCATAGCTGACCTGTAATTAACGCCTAGCTTATTTTCATGTCCTGGAAACACTCTACAAGTATCCACTATTGAAGCATCATTGTACCTTAGGTAAACATGCAGCTTAAAGACAGCAGTCAGCATAGACCACTGAACAATAGTTTCATTTTATATGTTCAAGCTGTCCCCTAAGTTATTGACAGCACCTAAAGTTAGTAGTCTGATAGTAGTAAAGTAGTTAGTGGGATGGTGGAAGAGCCAGACCCTTACCCTGTTACAGCCATTGAGCTTCCAGTAGTGTTGAAGGACTTTAATACATTACCCCTAGGTTACTGCATTTATTAGTCTTCAATCATCATCCTTCCATCTGTTTGCTTTGTTGAAATAGTATCTTTGGTGTCTTCAGGTCACACGACAGGAGCTCCCACATTTTAATTATATATTATGTATACAGAAAACCTAAACAAACTGATCTTAGATCTACCTGAAAGTGGTTTTTTTTTACATATATTGTTACAACAAGTCGCTCACCACTGAGGGCTGCTTAACTCTATCACATCTTCTCTTGATCTTCCTTTGCCCAAGTAGAAGAGTCTTTAGGCCTTCAGAGACCCCCATACCTTACAGCCTTATCTCTTCAAGGACCTGGAAACCTTTCAAAGGCTTCTGTTCTTTTCTCACAAATTTTATTTTTAGATAAAACAATAAGCAACTTTATGATCTTATAGCTGTAGATAATTTTTTAGGTTTTAGCCTCTACTTCTTGATCTGATACATGGCTTCAAGAATGATTTCACCCATGCCCATCTTTCATTGCTCTACCTCCCCCTAAGCCTTTGCTGGGTCTTTGAGTGCCTTAATAAGCTGTAGTGGCCCGGACTGGCCTCACCTGAGCATCCCCCCTCACCGCCATGGGCCTGGGGCCCTATATAAGCTCAGCCTAGGGATTTTACTTCCTTCCTGAGATGTGTTGTAGAAGCACCCATCTCTGGTTCAGCATAGCCAGCCTAGTGCTAGACTCGGCTGCTTTGGACCTAGCCAAGCATGTTTGACTTGGGTACTTTCTCTAGACCTGATTCTGCCCTGTAGACTGGCTTGCCAGCTGAACTTTAGACCCACCTCATCCCTACAGGAGTGCCTGGACCTGGAGGCTTTCAACGCTCTT
>NW_009627533.1:21602-28114 GCF_000690535.1 Cariama cristata | reverse complement strand
CCCTCTAGGTCCTCCAGCTCCTAGAGGAATTAAAACCTCCTTTGCTGCTTGTTTTAATGTTCTAGCATTAGCAGTTGATTGTTTGTTCTTCATGCTGAAGATCCTCCACCATCCAGGTGGTTCCTCTGTAGCATCTTTCCTGGGGCAGCACTGGTTTTGCTTGACACAGTGTCTGCCCTTTGTGGCAGGAGCTGTGGTAGTGCTGGGCTTTCCCTTGCAATGGCTGCACCCCTCTGCACCCACCTCTGGGGGGTGGGGAGGCACCCTTGGGACTCGTTTCTTATGTGACCTCCTGTAGCCTAGGCCTGGCACCCTATGCTGAAGCTCCTGGGTGCTGCGAGAAGGTTGTGCATCCCACCCAAGCTTCATTCAGCTGAGCTTATGGGTGTCCAGGTGGTCAGGTGCAGTGGTGTGTATCAGCTACTGCTTGCTGAGTAATTTGGTATCGGCTTCCCCTGAAGGGATGCTTGTCAGCCTCCTGCTGGGGCAGCTCAGCGACTTGGGAAAGGAGCATGCTGTTGGCCAGGATGCATCACCTCTCTGCTAGGGAGAGGTAAGTGTGTGTGGGGGGGGTAAATTGTGACTGCCCACAGGGTGTTGCCTTTCTCGGGAACCGTGAAGGATTTCTTCAGCTCTTCGAAATGTCTGGAGTTTTAGTACTTACAATCAGCAAAAATTGGAGTGGAATATCAATGGGACACAGCTTTCAGAAACTCATTTTCTTTTTCCTTTCAAGCTGACAATAGGATTTTAAGAAAAACTTTGAATAATGGATACACTTTTGAATAATGGATGTTTCACAGCCGAAGTCCCTTGACTTTTCTATCTATGCCTGAATGAGAAGCCTTTTAATTGCACAACGCGTGGAGAGGAGGTACAAAATGCTTTGTGTCTTGTGCCGCTGATTAACTGATGCATACGCTCCCATTAAACATTCAGGGATGGGTAAGTGTATCCCAGCCTGAAGCTCTGTGTTATGCATGTTGGGTTTTTATCAGCTAAGGATCTGGCACGAGATGTTTTGCATTTTTTCCTTGTCTCTGTCATGGCTGCTCCTAATTTTCCTCTTTTTTTTTTTTTTTTTGTGGGTTGGATCTTTCCAGCTTCTCGGGAGGCATTCTTTCACGGGAAGAGCTTGCACCCTGGGCTCTGGGCTCAGGCGGTGTGGTGTGAGGTCACCTTGTGAAGCAAAGAAGCCTCCTAAGCTTAGACCACAAAACAAACTTTTAAATAGAGTTTTCAAAAATAGCAGTGCTTATTGCAAGGGGTTTGCTGAGAGACGATCGTACGAGGTGAAAGCGCTGCCCTGGGGGTCTGTGCCAGACGGGATGCCGTGACGTGATGTGACGGTGAATCTGCGGCGCGTGGAGCAATTTGAGCCCCCTGCAAATGAGCTTTGTGGGGTGCGGGGAGGGGAATTAGCAGGAACAGCGGGGGTACGGACCTTCCCTCCTCTCGTTCGAGCAGGCCGCTCTCAGCTCTTCTCCAAGTTAATTCAGCTGTCAGGAAAGTTTAACTCTGCTGCAGAAGGGAAAAGACAAGTCGCTGCACCCCTTAAAAAATGTAAAGGGTGGGTTTGGGGTCAGTGGGTGTTTTCGTGCTCTAATTTGTCCTCAGTTTCCCCAGTTCTTGGTGCAGTGCCCAGAACTTTGAGTGAACCCAGATGGGCTCAGCCGAGTGAAACCCTGCTGTGTTAAGTACTTCTCTAACTTTCCTCTGCACAAAGAAATCCCCACCCTTAAAACAAGAGGCGACGATCCCCTCAGCTCCCCACTTGTCTTTCCAAGCACAAACCCAGCCCAGGGACTAAGCCTCAAACAATAAACGCTGCTGGAGCCCGGCTCTGCCCTGCTCCCAGCCCTCTGTGTCACGGCCGTGGGGGACGGGAGGCTCAGCTTATACGGAGAAATCCTACAAGTTTAGACTCTTTTGACATTAGACCACGGAAGACCTATGGAGGCAGCTCGTTGGGGTGGCACAGAGGGTCCCCCGGGCTCCCTGGTGTCAGGCTGTTCTCCTTCACTTGGAGGTTTTTGGTGATCCCTGTCCCTGCACACCGTGGGAGGCTGCCAGCCAGGTTTCTTCCTTTAAACAGAGCTTGTTCTCTCTCAGTTTTGCAGCTTTTTCCTTAGAGGACAACTGCAATTTAGTTTTCTTTTTCAAAATTTGACATGACTCGAGACTGTGATTTACTGGCATTGAAGGATATGGTATATGTAACCGTGGAGGGCATAAGTGGCTTTTCATGGCAGACGAGTCATAAATTGAGATGAAAAAAAGTGAGGGAAACATTACTGTCCAACTTTACAAGGTAGCACTAAGAACAGGACACAGCGAAGTCATCTGTAACTGTCAAGGGTCTTTATTGTCCCACATTGTGTGTCATAAAGCTCCGGAACGAGACCTGCGGTCTCAAATACAAAGGCAACCAACCTTCAAGTGTCTGAAAAGACACAAGATGGCAATCTTTTCAAAAGGACACCCTGGAATATCTTGGGGCTAAAGATTTCCAAGCTATCAGCTTTCCTTGCTCAGGCACTCACTGGAGACCCTGGGAAAGGGTCTGTGGCCAGCTTGCTCCCTCCGTGGCCCCCAGTAAAGGAGCCTGAAGGTGGATGGGATGAGGTGGAGATCTCTGAGGGCATCAGCACAAGCAGGGCTGGTAGTCCTGGCTGCATGTTCTGATCCAGACGAGAGCTCAGCATCCCTCCCCTGCTCGTTCATGGCATGTGCACGGTGAGGTGCAGCGGTCGTAGCGCTGGTGTTTCTTCTGGGGCTTGTTTTGACATCTGCATCTCCCTCTTTGCCTCCCGTCCCCTCCGTCTCTTCCAACAGACACGGATCTAGAGGGACAGCTCATATAGCAAGGAGATTTTAGACAAGGAAGAATAACCTCCTCTGGTTGGTTTATTTTTTTTTTGCTTAATGCCACAAGAATAGCTTCAGAATTCGTCTCAGGTAAAAATTAATTTTCCCTGGTTGAGCAGAGGGTGGTGTGGGGCGGGTGGAAGAATTACCTCCGCTTGATTTTCAGCGTTTGCCCGGCAAATATTTCCAGGCCTCTTGGTTTTACATGTTAATTTTCAGCTTAAAGGTTGTAACGCATTGCAATGTGGCAAGGCGACAGGGGCGGTGTGACGGTTTCCAGGCCGCTCGTGCTCGTTTTATCTGCAAATGGTTGAATTTGCAATGTGTAATGATCTCTGTAAGGCAGTTAGCAGTGAGATAAACATCAATTTTATGGCTGGGAAAACATAAAGGGTGTTGCACAGAAAAACGAGAGGACCTGAATACTGAAAGCTCTCCGACCTCAACACGGTTGAGTTTAGCTCTTGCCTCTCTGTTGGCCCTCGTGCACCCCAATCCCTTCCCATGACGGGTTGAGCCGGGTGAGATGCCATGGCAGAGCCTGCCACGACGGGATGCAGGAGCAGCACAGCCTTTCCTTTAGGGATGAGGGATGCAAGTAGCAAGGATTCAGTACACACAGCTGAGAGTGAAGAGGTTTCCCTGAAGTGGGAATGAAGTAAGGCAAAGACTTCGAAGTTTTTGGGAACTTGCTTTGTAATAGGAGCTCATGCAGAAGGCTGGAGTTACCTTGCCGTTGCAGCCAGACCTGTACAGATGTGCTGTGAGTTTCACAAATAATAGCTTTTTGCCAGTCTGCTTCTTCGTTGGATACGACACGGGGTATAAAATGCTTTTTCTTAATCTGCTGTATGCTGAATGCCTCTGGAATGCAATTAATATTCTTGCTTAAGTCTCAAAAAAAACCCCCAAAACCAACAGGCATGTCTGGAGGTTGCTCAGTGTGAGTGTGGGAGTGGGGGTGGTGGAGGAGGGATGGCTCAGCCCCTCGAAGCTGGAAACAACCTAACGTGGGTGAAGAAGGGTGGAAAACCATTAGTGAAAACTGAAGCACACCAACTGGCTGGAGGACAATACGAAGCGATGCCATGCTGGCTAGATCGAATCCACACGATGGTGCTAATGCAGCGGCTGCAGGTGGGAGCAGGTGGGATCTCGGCTGCTTCAGGAGCCACCACCTTCCTCCATCACCTTCCTCCATCACCTTCCTCCATCACCTTCCTCCCACCATCCACCGGGATGTCCCTGGCTGGGAAGGCCCCAAATGCCACCTCCGACTGAAACTGGGGCTTGTACCGTCCCTTCCCTGTAAGCCTGGGAGGAATGATCAAGCTAATTAGTTAATTAGCTGCCATTGAGACTGATTGAGGATGAGGGCTCTCCCCATGCTGGTGCAGGTGCTCAGCCTGCCCGGGAACCTGAGCTCTTGGGTTTCCTGGGTGGTTTTTGTTTTCTTGGGCTGTGTGCGACATGTGATACGCTGTCAAATGTCTCGAATGCTGGCAGCATGTTCAGGGCTGGTATTTTTGCTGTACAGAATATTTAAGATGAGTTTTCACGGTTTATGTAGCTCTTTTACTACTTGCATTTCTGCCCCGCAGATGTGATGAGAGATGAGCTGGTTTCAATTTTTTCTTTTGACTGTAGCCAGCCCTTTCAAATTCCCCTGCGCTGTGACATGATGCTTAAGACATCCTCAGAAAAAAAAAAAAGTGTGTATATATGTATAACTCCCGTGTTTCTAGCGGGCTAAAGCTCAGAGAGGAACAAAGCTTCCTATTGATACCATTAAAAAAAAAAAAAAATTTAATCTCAGAACCAATTAGAAACAACACAAATCACCTAAAAATAGCTTCAGGTACTGAAGCCACCTGGATTTCTCCTCTTAGGTTACGAAGGGATCTGATGAGGCTTGGCTAATTCTTCTCACCCGTTCGGTTTGGGGTCGGGGGACTGGCCTGAGCGTCTGGGGCTGGCAGCGAGCAGAGCCCCATCGCGCTGCGCAAACACCTGGAGGGGACGAAGAGCGATGTTTTCCACCTCATCTTGTTACTGTGACAACAGCAGTGAAACCTTTTAAAGCAGAAAAATATTATTTTTTAAAGCGATAGTGGTGTCCCTTCAGCTCTGACAAACGCTTTCTGTAGCCTGTGCTGCCTGCTTCGCAAAAGTCCTGTAAGCACGATGGCAGTCCTACGGCACGGGGCTTGAATTTCCGAGAAAGCTGTGAATCCTTTTAAAACAGAAATTTCTTAGCTAGAAGCGATGTGGTTAAAGGGTTACTCTTTTCTTTTCCTCTTTCTAGCTCACCTGGTTCTTTTACATCTTTTTTGCCTTCCTTCACTTTTCATTTCCCAGCTCCTTCCCCTGCCTCTCTCCTCTTCCAATGCGCTTCTCTGCTTTTTCCTTGAGATTGGTGTTCCCCAGCTGTCCATTTTAAGCCACTTTTACTTGAAGCTTGGCGTTGCTGGTAGTGTTTCTTCCATCTCCTTCCCTAGCATGGGCTGGTACAGAATTTCCGCTCATCTCAAACACAAGCATCACAAGTTGCAGCTGCTTTTATGCAAGTCAAGCTCTCGAGTCTTCTTCACAACCCAAATTCCCCGGATGCCCAAGAAGCTGGGGCTGCTCTCAGCCTCTTGGTGCGATGCTGGTTGAGCCCTTGCAGGTTCCCAGTATAAACTGGTTGCTAGAAAACAGGTTGGAAACATCCAGCAGCCACCTCTTAGCTAGAAACCAAAAATTATTAGCCAGCACCCAGGTGGAAGTATGAGAGAGAGATATATATTTATACATTAAAAACGTGGGATCCTCATGGTCTCTAGGGATCCTTTCTAGCTTTCCCAGTAGACCTGACCTGTCCATAACAGATCTTTTACTTTGTTCAAAACCTCTCAAAGTTTTGAAGGGCAGCTGTGAAGCGGAGAGGAGATCTTCAGTTTTGTTCTGCCGAAGCAGCTTGGCAGCATGAAGCGAGCAATTCTCCGGTTTGCGTTTCTTCCCGTCGGCTCTCGGTACGGCTGAGTGCTAAGGATATTTTTTTATTTGAAACCTTGAATTCTGCAGAGACCGAGTGCTTGTTTCTTAGGACCACCAGGGAAAATTTTTTACTCTCCCAGCAGGGTGGGAATTTCAAGGTCTGAAGCTATAATATATGTCGTCTTCCAACATCATTAAAATAGGGTTTTTTTCTGACAGTGCCACCGCAAGGCAAAGGCTGTGATCCTGCCTGCGAGTCCCAAATCGGTCGGGGTGGTGGTGTCACGGTGGAGGTAATTTGCAGGTGTTCATGCAAAGCCGGGACTGTGAGGATGTGAAAAAAAAAAAAAAAAAAAAAAAAAAGGGAAAAAAGCTCTTTTCCTGCTGGTTCCTCCGTGCTGGCTGCTCTCACTCAGGGAACGGAGGCTGCGGGGTTAGGAACCGGTGCGCGCGTTCCCTGGCAAAGGGGGAGAAGGTGGCGCGTCGCTAGGCTGCTGGGTGGAAGACGCTGGCTCTTAGATCTAGTTTTTACTGTAGTTTTCTGTGATGCCATTTGCCTGAATTTACTCATTTTTCAGTTTTTAAGTTTTTTTTTTTTCTCAGTCTGGGAGAAGGATCTCCAGGTAGGAATCCCCGGTCACTTATAGAGCGGGGTGGTTATTGCA
>NW_009627533.1:21316-21571 GCF_000690535.1 Cariama cristata | reverse complement strand
CCAGCTCCATCTGGCCCAAATTCTGCCCCGGGCAGTGGCCGGTGGCACAATGTTATTTACCCAAGCCATGGTTGGGTCCAGATTAACCCAACAACTCAGCCAGCAGGTTTTATTTATTACTTTTTAGGAAGCATGAGGATGTCTAGAGGAGGATAATTATCTCATGGTATTAAAAAAACAAACCAACCCCACAGGAGAAATATCTGGCCTTTTTTGAGCTCAGAGGGCTGCAGGCTCCATCTCTTGGGTGAGAGG
>NW_009627533.1:16119-21084 GCF_000690535.1 Cariama cristata | reverse complement strand
GGCGGTGGGAACCCCTGGCTGAAAATTAGGGGGGCCCTCGGTGGGACTGAAATGATGGGTGCCTGGATGCTTGTGCCTGGGGGCTATTGAGGGCAAGGATTTCATCCTGATTTCACCTAGAAGGGGCAGAAACCGAGCTGCCTCTGTTCAGACCCGTCTTCTCCCAGCCCTGAAATGACTCCAAAATGCCTTAAACTTTGGGGGTGTGTGGAGTGACAAACGGTTCAGACAGCATCTGACCTGCACAGGGGAGGTTCGTGAGCCTTTGTGGGGGCAGTTTGGGTACCGATGCTGCAAAAGGAGAGGTGTGGGGGGCTTGAGGGTGGCATCCCCCCTGGCAGCTGGGGCTTCACCCATGTGTCGCCCTGGGGTCTCCTTAGGGTTTCCTCTTCTGCATGGGACTGTTATAAGTAAATCTGGTGTCTGCTTGAACTGCTATGTTTTTTTGCTGGAGCTGAAAGGCAGGAGGAAATCTCTGTTTCCACCCCATCTCATAGCTCACACGAGCAAAGCTCCCTTTCTCCCTGCCTCTGTCTCTAATCATTTCTTTGAGAATAACTCTCCTTGTCCTGCTCGTAGCTTTGCCAATATTCCTTCCCCTACCACATATAAAATGGAGTTTCACTGCCTTGTCACAGAGGTAAAGCTGATGTCTCATCTCCTTGGGGGGGCTGTGAGCGGTGGTGCTTGGCAGGGCTGGCTGGGGGTGCGGGAGGATGCCTACCTGGATGCTACGTCTTGCTCTGGGAAGAGCTGGATGCCTGTTGCTTTCAAAAATGGACCATTTCATCCTGGTATTTTAAGGGGAGCTTCAAGTTTAGGCAGATGTGGAGATGGCTTTTCCCTGCCTCTGGGCATTTTGGAAAGGATGCTGGGCTTCCAACAGGCTCCCAAAAGCAGAGAGTGGGTGGCAACAGGCTTCCCAGGGGAGCTTTGAGCGGGGTGAAAAAGCCACTGATCAAAAACCACCCTGTGACTCATCTCATTGCTTGCAGGCCACTAAAGCCATTTGGGTCTTAACCTCCCCTTCCACCCCAAAACCAGAGAGGATCTCACTGGCAAGCTTGTGATGGACTCCTGGGTCCCAGCCCAGCTGCCCCAGCCCCGGGAGAGGCAGGCAGTCCGAGGGGCTTGGGGAGAAGCCCACCATGGCTCTCCACCACAGCCCAGGCGGCAGCTGCTCCGTGCAGGACCCCCACCTCGACCCGGCTCCTGGGATGGGGGCCACCTCCCCGGCCAGCCCTGGCATGAGGACCACCACCACCCCCGGAGGGATGCTCGCAGACTGGCTTCCCGGGATGAGTACTATGAAAGCAGCTACCCCAATGGGCCATACTCCAGGTGAGAGCTGCCCAACGATGCTCATGCTGCGCCCCACCTTCTTAAAATAAGATTTGGGCATTTCACCGGTCTCGGGGGCTTGCGACGTGGGTCCTGCCCTTGTAACTGCATAGGGGAAGCAGCCAGCAGCCTTGAGGCGGCAATGCATGATTAGGTGATGTCCGGCCATTAAAGCAGCTGCTGACTTCTATATTTAAGACTGCATAGCAGTTACGGCTCCAGTTTCTGCTTATAGCTGCGACTTCTGTGGTTGCTGTTTTACAGGCTTCGTCTGAGTCCCAAGGTGTGTTTTTCTTGAAGGTTTGATTAAATGCAGTTCTTTTTTACTAAGTGCAAGGTGAACAATAAAAATATAAATGGTAATATAGGAGCAAAAGGGAGCTTGCAAGCTCAGCTGCTGAAACAGCGGAGGGTGGAAGGATAAAATGTGGGCTAGAGGGTGTTCTCGGTGCTGAGAAAGAGTTTCGAGCGCTCCAGCAAATTTGGGTTGATTTTCCTGAGTTATTGCCCTCGGGGAGTTACGGTGTGGATGCGCAGGGTTTTGTGCTGAGGTTGCACTGGGAAGGGGGTGTTGCACGGGGCTGACCAAATCGTCGTGTAAATTGTGAAAGGGTTAAGGTACGCGGGTGGCTTAGGCTGGGGCTGGGCTCCTGGGCAGGGGGAGACCCGCTGAGCTGTGCGCTGAACACGGCAGCTCCAGAGCTTGGTAGAGAAGGTGCTTTTGGGGGACTTGTCCTAAAATGTGGGTGAAAGTTGATCCCCGTGCCAAGTCCACGCTATTGAGCTGAAATTGAGCATCACCTGAAACGGCAGAGCACAGCTTTCTCATAGATGGGGACGGGAAAGTATCCAAACCTCCTGCTGCTCCTTCCCAGCGTGATGCTGGACCAGTTTCTGGCCCGGCCGCTGGGCAGAGGACCTGGCTTTATTTCCATCACCCTTTCTGCCCTCAAAGCTCCCGTCCGGGGCATGAACCTAACCCTAGATGTGTTCCAGAACCTGCAGCAGTGCCCTTTCTTTCTCAGATGCAGCATGTCGTGTTGTGTTTCAGGCAAGGATATGAAGACCCCCCCCGGCAGTATCCAGCAGCCAGCTATGAGGGTGACTACCCCCACCAAAGGCACCAGTGGCAGCCGGTGGCCTGGCAGGATGACAGAGGTACGGGTTTACCCTTTGGGTCTGGGGATGGAGGCGACTCACTTGCAGAAGAGGTGATGCTTTCTCCAGGATGGATCCTTCTCCCAGGGCTTGCAGATCTCCAGGGCTTTCTCCTGCCCACGCTTCTGGGATGTCAGTGCCATTCTCTCCGTGCGGCATTGCCCTCGGGTTGCATTTGGGAAATGTGAGCAGGAACTAGTTGCGCCCAAGGGAATGTTTGATCTTGCTCTCCATGGCTAAAAACCTGTGTCATTCCTGGTTCCAGGTTGAACTCAATGCTGAGACTGCTGTATGATCAGGGTGGCTGGGGCCTTGCTTTTGCTATTTCTGGAGTTCCTGGGCTGAAGAAAAAGGGAAGGGGTGGCCTGGTTTGGGCTGGGATAGAGTTAATTTTCCTCGTGGTAGCTGGTATGGGGCTGTGTTTTGGATTTGTGCTGAAACCAGTGTTGACAATGCAGAGATGTGTTCATTACTGCTGAGCAGGGCTTACCCAGAGCCAAGGCCTTTTCTGCCTCCCACCTCACCCCACCCGTGAGGAGGCTGGGGGTGCACAAGGAGTTGGGAGGGGACACAGCCAGGATAAGTGGCCCAAGGGATATTCCACACCGTATGGCGTCATACTCGGCATATAAAGCTGGGGGAAGAAGAAGGAAGGGGGAGACGCTGGGAGCGATGGCGTTTGTCTTCCCCAGTAACTGTTAACAGATGATGGAGCTCTGCTTCCCTGGCGGTGGACGAACATCTGCCTGCCCATGGGAAGTGGGGAATGAATTTCTTGTTTTGCTTTGCTTGCATGTGTGGCTTTCGCTCTACCTATTAAACTGTCTTTCTCTCAACCCACGAGTTTTCTCGCTTTGATTCTTCCCCCATCCCACGGGGCAGGGGAGTGAGCGAGCGGCTGGGTGGGGCTGAGTTGCTGGCTGGGGTTAAACCATGACGGGGAGGAAAGGATATCAGTGCTGTGTTGGCAAACGTGTCCAGGGCTTTATCGTACCTCCAACGTGTCGGGCTAATTTGGAAGCAAATGGGGTGTGCATGGCAAATTGCCTGACTCACTGCTTTTCTTTTGCAACTTCATTATGGCTTGTGGCTTTGGAGGGGCAACGCTAAATCTTGATTCTCTCTCTAGACCTGAGACAGGGAGAGTCTTACGGCAAGAGTACCAATTACCGGGACCAGCACTACTACAGGGGTTACCACCCCAACCTGGCCATGACCCACCCAGGGCAGGACAGGTAAGGGTGGGGAGTCTGAGCGTCACCTGGTGCAACCATCTGCTGCAAAATTAGTGGGTCTGTGGCTGGTCCCAAGATCTCTGACCTTCAGGGTGTCTCCTTTTGCTCCTGTCTGCAGGATGCAGACCTACGACTCCTACGAGGAGAGCTTCATCTCGGCTGCCAGGAGGGAGTGGGCAGGGGGAGAAACCCTCGGCAGTGATATGGGAGAGGCCGGTGGCCAGCCCCGAGAGGTAACCTCGGGATGGGCAGGAGTGGAGGACAAAAGGTTTGGGAATGTCCCAGAGATTTTGGGAGCGATCCATGTGTCCTTCTTCCAGCTGGGAAGGAGGCTAAGGAGAAAAGGGCTGCTTTGCTATGTGGCGCTCAGTGCTTAACGGTCTCTGGGGATCATTACGGTGGGCTGTCTGTATTTTTGAACTCTCCATCTGCTGAGCTGTCGTCCTCCCAGGCATGGGGCTGTACACTGCTCCTGCACAGGACCAAGAGCAGGACAGAAAATCAGGCTTGGTGGGATGCTCTTCTGCACCCTCCCTAGGTAGCCAAAAGCTGTGTTTCATTGTCAGCTCTGTCCACCAAGTCCTGCTCCACCACACCGGTGTCCTGACCACTGTACTTTGCCAAGAACAAATCAAAAGATCAAATCAAAGCTGCTGTGGTGGTTTTGCTCCTGGGCAATGCTTTTTGGGGTTCCCAAGCCCCCACCTGCTGGCTGTGTTGAGGAGTCTGCATTAGGGCTGGGAAAGCTGTTGGGCTAGACCGGTGGCTGATGTCAATTATTTTAAAAGCCACTGGGTATGACCAGGGTATGTGCCGTGACGAAGCTAAGGCGCTGAAGGGCATGAGCTGCTCAGACGGGGATCGGCTGTGCTGTGTTTCTCCTGCTGGGCACTTTCATGGGGCAGCAGAGCCTGTCCCACGGCCTCAGGAGCAGAAAAGCAGCGGTGCCCATAGTTTCTCAGCCAGGTTTGTGTTTTCTCCCTTCCTTGCAGCCCTCGGGCCAGCCCAGCCTCCTCCTGCAGTACCGCGAGTCCGGGCTGCCTCAGCTCCAGCAGCTGTGAGCGCAGCCAGTACATCCGTGACGGTGCTGACCACCACGACCCCCTGCTTTCAGGGACCTGGAGCCCAGCAGAAGCAGGTGAGGTGTGGTGGGGCCCTGGCCTGCGCTGACAAGGAAGGAGCGAGGAAATAAATGGGTGGCGTTAGGAGATGTGCTGTCTCGCAGCTTGGT
>NW_009627533.1:9316-16029 GCF_000690535.1 Cariama cristata | reverse complement strand
CTGCCACGCATGCTTTCTGCTTCAGGGGGGACAGTTCTTGCATAGGGGGGTCAGTGGAGGGTTACTTAAGTTGAGAGGCCAGGTTAGGACCTGGTCACGTCCTCCATAGCGGAGGTGGTGTGGGGTCAGGGTGAGGGGACCCACGGTGGCCTGTGTGTCTTTGCAGGGGGGCCCTTGGTGTCCACCCCGGTGGTACCCCTGAAGTTCTTGTTGCCGCACGTGGCGGTGTGCTTTGGAGCCGGAGGCCAGCTGGTACTGGTGTGTCCCCACCGCCCTGCCGAGGGGCAGCTGGCCCTCGTCGAGCCATAGCGGAGGTGGTGTGGGGTCAGGGTGAGGGGACCCACGGTGGCCTGTGTGTCTTTGCAGGGGGGCCCTTGGTGTCCACCCCGGTGGTACCCCTGAAGTTCTTGTTGCCGCACGTGGCGGTGTGCTTTGGAGCCGGAGGCCAGCTGGTACTGGTGTGTCCCCACCGCCCTGCCGAGGGGCAGCTGGCCCTCGTCGAGCTATGCAGCCTGGAGGTATGCCACAACCCGGCACCCCGGACTGCCCTCGGTTCCCTTGCTGGAGCACGTCCTTTTACCCTGAAGGATGCAAACCCTGTCCATCACCCAAACAGCCTCCTTAGCAGCCTCCCCATCCCCTGCTGCCATCGTATCTCCAGCCCACACGGTCTCTGCATCGTGCCAGTCTGTGCCTGGGCATTGCTTCCAGCCTTCGGGCCCCGCATCCTGCTCCTTCAGCTCCGTAACCCTTGTCCTCCGTGACCTGTTTGCGCCGATCCCTCCGGACAGGGACGGATGTGGTCCATACCTCTCTGAAGGACAGTTCTGCTCACCTTTCTGAGGCGCTCCAGTACACAGGCCCCATCTATCCCCTGAGTCTACTGCCATGTTTCGATCTCCTGTTTTGCCTCCCATAGGAGGTAGATGCCATCTCAACAGGCGTTGCTCTCCTGGACGTTAGCATTGGGGTCCATGGGATGGTTTAGGGTTTGTGCTCTGGGGTTACCTTGAGACAGCACAGAGAATAGGTTCGCCAGCACCATTGAACCCTTGGCCAAAGGCACTGACTTTCAGTTAGCCCAGCTGGGGTTGGCCTGATTGCTAGAGTCCAGCTGCTGAATTTGCTCTTGTTTTTTAGGTAATCCTTCATGGTACAAAAGAGCTGGAGGAGCTACAGGCTTTCCCCGGGCCCCTGGCCAGGTACGCGGCACCGGCAGGTCCGGGAGCTATGTCCTACTGGCTGTGCTGGCATGGCTGGTCTGGGAGGAGATGTTAGCTCAAGGCGGACTTTAGGGTCCCCAAGGCTTTGAGCTATTGGCAAAGGCCGAGTCTAGGTTCAGATTAGGAGCCCAGCCCCTTTGCTGCAGTGTAGGTTCGTTTGGATTGTTTGTTTTGAATATTCATCGGGTGTGGGTTTAGTGTGGTTTGTATGTCTGACCTTATTTTGTACTCATGTCCCAGAGAACTGATTTTTGGGAGATCTCCTTGGATGTCTAAAGCCCTGGGTCAACCTGTGGTTTAGCTTTGCCTTAGGTTTTTGTCCCCTGAGACTGTTGAGCAGGGCAGGGTCAGACCCAGCATGCCCCCTCATCCAGTGCGAGCCTGGGGATGAACCATGGTGTAGGGCATCAGGTTGTCTCTGTGTTGTACTGGTGTTACACCAGCGTGTCTTCTGGTCACTCGGAACCAAAGCAATGAGAGAAAAGGAGTGTGCAGAAGGAGGAAAACCATTTACTGAGGAAAAGAGCTGTGTATGGCCAGAAGCTGGGTCGAAGACCCACTTGTGCCAAAGGGGATGTTGGGAATTTCCATACGATACGTCGGTGTGATTGAGTGAGGATCAACATCTTCAGCCCCAGTCCCTCTGCCTTGGCTGATCTTGTGTCTCGGCCACCCTTTCTTTCCAACTGTCCGAGTACTTTATTGTAAGGCAGCAGTTCTGCCTGGTTTGTCTGTAGCTTAAAGGTTTCTGCCTCTGTTTCAGACCCAAAGGGTTTAGGTGGTCACAAGCGTGTCGTTCTCCCCGCACGATGCCAGTTAAATAAAAGATGCTGCCTGTATGTCTGCCTGCTCCTGCAGCCTCCAACATCCACGGCTGCGACAGCAGCGCAGCGCAGCAAAGCAAAGCAAAACCAAGGTTGTTTGCAGATGGATGGATGAAAATATTATCAGGAGGGCAGAGAGAGGGTTTGAGACGCATTCTGCATCCCTGAAACACAGAAATCTGCAAAGAGTCACAAGAATGATAAAATTTAAGCATTTTTGTTCTTGGTGTGGCAAATGTGGTACGTGGTCATTGGCACTGGGGATCTTCTCTCCTCCATCTCTCACTTTGAATCTTTGGCATCCCCGTCAGTGAACCTGTGGTCACTTTTGAGTCTGAATGATGTTCTAGATGATCGCTTTGCCCTGGGTTTCTTTTGATGCCTTTCTTTGCCGCTGTAGGGAAGATCTGCACAAGGTGGATGTGATGACATTTTGCCAGCAGAAGATAGCCACAAGCTGTGATCTCTCAACACAGAGAGGCAGAGATTCATCTCTCCTCTGGAAATTCCTGGTCCTCCTCTGCCGGCAGAATGGGGTAGGTGTCCCATGGAAGGGCCTGGCTCTTTCGATCTTAGAAGTGAGACAAATTACATGCCCCTTAGGTGCCTCTTGATCCAGTTGCTATTTTCAGGTGGGGTGTGACTTAAAAGCATCCCATTTCCATAGTACTATCAATCGGTTTGATAGTGCCTGGATATGTGGAGCAAACCCTTCGCCATGATTGCTTTTCATCCCTGTGAACTACCAGCAACCCAACGCTGTCGCAGCTGTGAAAGGGACTGGTGCCACCTTCATCGAGGAGCTAGCATGGATGCCTAAAAGGGGATTATTCCCTCAACCCAATGAAATCCACCCAATCTAACGAGTGGCTGCTTGTTGGAAGCAGATTAATAGGATCTTCAGAGCGAGTGCTGTGAAGATCTTGCTAGTCGTGCTGAGTCCTTTGTCCTCCAAAACTGTGTGCTGATGGCCAGGGCTGGCCTGGCTGGGGAGATGTGCTAGGACGAGGATACAAGTCGTAAGGGTGTCGGACTGGAGGTGCCGTCAGCCTTTGCTGATGGGGCAGCCTCCACGGGCCTCGCTCCTTCCCTTCCCTTTCACAGTCCCTGGTGGGTTCAGACGTGGCTGAGTTGCTGATGCAAGACTGTGGACGCCGGGAGAAGTACAAGAGGCAAAACCCCACGGCAAACCTGATTGGCCTGACGGATGATGAGTGGATGTCGCGTCAGCCGGGGACACTGGACCTCATCACGGGGGAGGTCCCTCCCGTTGTGGAGACGCAGGCACAGATCGTGGAGAAGTTCACCAAGCTCCTTTACTACGGCAGGAAGAAAGTAAGTGGTGAGCGGGATCCAGGACACAGAGCTGACTTTTTTTGCTTGGCCCCTTTGGCCTCTCCAGGCAGGTTTTAAGGAGAAAAGTAGCCAAGAGGTGCTCTGTGGCTGTGGGATCAACCCTTCCAGTTGTGTTTGTACAGCAGGGCTTACGGCAGGGACTTCCCACCATTGGGAATTGGGATGGGGCCCCAAGCGAAGACAAGGTGCGGAGGCTCTTACCAGCAGTGCGGGTTTAGTTGCAGCTGTGTGATCTCAAGAGATACCAAAGGCACAGGGCTGGCTGCAGAGAAGCTTAGGTGCCCAGGCTGGGATCTCACAGCGGTGGCGTTGAGAGCTAACGGGCAGCACAGACCTGGAAATCCAGGAAAGACAATATTGCTATGAAGGTCCCAGTTCTTGTCATCATGCGAGGCAGACGGATAAAGAGGCTTTTGTGAACATGGAAGAGTTTTTTGGAGTGTATGAGTTAAAGCCAGAGCAGTTATGGGGGCTCTTCTCTGAGCTGGGTGAGCAGAGGGTCCTCTGGCAATGGAGGAGGGCACGGAAGCAGAGTCAGTGCAAATCCTTTTTCTGTCCCACCTTGGCTGCAGGATGCTCTGGTCTGGGCCATGAGAAACCAGCTGTGGGGCCATGCCCTCTTCCTCTCCAGCAAGATGGACTCTCGGTCCTACAGCTGGGTGCTCACCGGGTAAGTTGGAGGAGCTAAAGCGAGGTACGACGCGCTGCGACTGGCTTTGCCAAGCCTGTTAGCCCTCCGGGTGCCCTCAGCCCCGCACACTGAAATAAGAGCATTGATTTCAGCTGGACGCTTTCAGAGGGGGGCAAAGGGGAGAGGGGGCATCCATCCAGGTGGGCCTGAGTCCTCCGGGCTTCCAGATGGACAGGGGAAACCAAGTGGGGGCTGGAAAGCCGAAGGAAAGCCATTCCCTGGAGATGCGCGGTGGATTTATTCTGAGCTTTTGGCTTCGCCCTTGCTGCCCTAGCAAAGGCAGCCATTGGGGATGGGGAGGCTGAGCCATCTTCACTGTGATCCAGCCTGGTCTGAGCTGTCCGCCCCACTCGTATGAACGTTTTCTGGTGGAATTTATGTACTTAGTCTGGATTGGGTTCATCCCTTCAGGGAGAGTTAAGCAGAAATTTTCTGTCTTGTGCAACTCGAATCCTTCTAAAGAGGTTTTATCCGGGGTTGTCCTGGTGAGCCAAGGATCCTCTCTGCCTTCTCTGGGAAGCCCCTCGGGGCACTGCTTTCTTGGGGCATCTGAGAACGTGCCCTTGGAGGTGAATGAGTGTTTGGGGTCCCGGCAAAGCAGCCCTGTCTCTGCTGTCTCCTCGCAGGTTCACCAGCACGCTGGCCACCAATGACCCCCTGCAGACCCTCTTCCAGCTCATGTCGGGAAGGATCCCTCAGGCAGCGCTGGTTCGTGAGCAAGAAGCTGGTCCTGGCACGTGTACCCCTGTGCTGTCACCTGCCTGTGACACCCACCTTGCGGTTACCATCTCTGCTCACCTTCGCTCTCCCCTTTTCTCCCTCCAGAGCTGTGGGGATGCCATGTGGGGAGACTGGAGGCCCCACCTGGCCGTGATGTTGTCCAACAAGGTTGGAGACATGGAGCTGAACCACCGAGCTATCCTCACCATGGGAGACACTTTGGGTGAGCCGCAGTCTTGTAATCATGGGTGGACACCTGCAATGTCACCGTGCACGTCCACGTTGGCGTGGATGTTTGTTGGTGCCGAGATGGGGTGCGCACGCCTGTACCTCTGGAGCTGCGGTGCCTGTGCGGTGGCAGGGATGAGGTGTTGATGGATCCCACTGCCCTTCATGCTGGCAGATGTCAGGCTCAGGCACATCTGTCAGCTGCTTTTTTGGAGACACCTGGAGCGGCTGGACCCAGGGAGGGCATACGTACCTGCAGGGACGGAGACTTGCTCCAGGTGGTGGGGACTCTCGGGGATTTCACGCCAATAATGGCACCCTACAGAGCTGAAGCTGGAGCTGGACCCTGCTCAGGTTCCCCTGGTCCTACTACTGAACTGAAACCCCCTCCTAGGTACAGAAAGCACCGATCGGGGAAAAGAGATAAAAAAACAGGGAGAAGGAAGGGATCAGGGTCTGCATGGACGGGGAAGAAAAGTTGGGATGGTTGGGTTTGGGTTTTCATGTGATCTTGGGAGCCTCCAAAGCAACACTGACCACACGGTGACCGTTCTCTCAAGACTAAGTCTTTGTCTTTTTTCCTCCCACCCAGCTGGCAGGGGAGCAGTCGAAGCAGCTCATTTCTGCTACCTGATGGCAGATACTCCTTTCGGTTACTTCGGGGCGAAGGCAGACCGCATGGCTCTGCTGGGCAGCAGCCACCGGTGAGCGAGCCCAGGAGGCAGTGCTCTTGCCCAGAGTGACGTGTCCCACCTTCTCCCCGTCCTCGGGGTCTCGCTTTCATGCAAAAGCAATCCCTGTTTGTGGGTTTTTACTGCTCTTAACGTGAGCATTGCTCTGGACCTCTCCAGCTGGCACAGTGGTGGAGCTATCTGGGGACAGAGCTCTGCTCCAGCTTGCTGAACCTGCCCCTCTCCTCTGCAGTCAGGCGTTTGCCCAGTTTGCCAGGACAGAGGCCATCCAGCGGATGGAAATCTTTGAGTATTGCCAGCACTTACGGCAGCCCGAATCCTTCCTGCTCCCCTTCCAGGTAGCAGAGATGTACAAGCACATTTGGTCCAGCAGCTCAGACCCGCTCCAAAGCCTGCATCCATCCCCCTGAAGCCAGGGATTCAGGCTGCTCTCCAAGGCTTGTCCCCTCGCTGGGCTTGGGGAGTGATGGGGGGGGCTGCCCCGGCTGCGGGGCTTCTCCAGGGCAGGGCTTTGGGCAGATTTTGGGGCACGCTGTGTTTGATCAGTGCTTGCTTAAGTCTGGGTTCCTTCCTGCTCTTTGGGTAATGGATAGGCTCTTTCTATGGCAATTAAGCACCCGGCTGCGGCTGCCTCGGGCGCTGCACAAACGGGGATGGATAAATGAAGATGGTGGGGGGTGCTCTCCCCACCGCCCGGCTGATGGCTCTGGGCCGGTCTGGCCTTGCGGCAGTGCTGTGGTTTCGGGGAGTGAGGCCGGATGGCCCCATGGGCGTGGGTGGAGGTTCCCCCAAGTTGTAGGTGTCCTCTGGTTGATGAGCCCCACGCTGGGATGATGTGCTGTGATAGAGGGGACCCACGGGCATGAGCATCTCCTTGCTCACCTATGTCTGTTCTGCTTCTCTCTCCCGAGGCGTACAAGCTCCTCTACGCCTCTCGCTTGGACGAACACGCGCTGACAGCCACGGATCTGCACTACTG
>NW_009627533.1:8159-9134 GCF_000690535.1 Cariama cristata | reverse complement strand
CCCCCCCCCCCCCCAGGGTTTGCTGCCTGCTGTGTGCTGACTACAGCAAAGGCAACACCTCCATGGGGTCTCTAATAGCCACGGATTTAGGGTAGAAAACAAAGGAATTGCGTTGACTGCCAGGGAAGGGCAGAGTTATTTGGAAGCAAAGGATTTTTTTTTATTATTATTCTGGAGAGGCTTTTTGCACTTCTAAATGGCACAGACTTAAGAAGCTGAAGTGTGAGTGCTTGACATTTCTCCTCCAGCACATCATCCCACGATTGCATTTACCTGCCGGGGGCTCTTTTGGGGTGACAGTGAATAAGAGCGTGTTCCAGCTTGTAGCACTAAGCCCAGCTTCTCCGCTTCAGGAGCTGGATGCCAGGACAGGGAGGGGTGAAGCAAAGTGTCCCAGGTCCCTTGGACAGGTTGGGCTCAAGAGAGAGCGGATCTGCCCGCTCCATGCACATCACCAGGGTGGTGCTGAGGCTGCTCAAAGCCTTCCTCTGTTGGGAAGGGGGCAAAAGCCACGATGCGGTGAGATGAGGGGCAGCAAGGATGCCCATCTGAAGCAGGTGCTGCAGAAATAGCCCCAAACTTGGCTTGCACAGCCCCCCCCCTCATCATCGAAACCTATTTACTGTCTGAACAGCCTCTCAGATCTGCTGTTCTGCTGGGGATAATGCTTCTCTTGGGAGAAAACACTTTCATCTGAAAAACTAGTGCATTCGTAGATGCTCTTGTCTTTGATGTTTTAGACTGCGTTACAAATTACGATACACATTAGTGTTTGATTAAGACTTCCCCTCTTTTGAAGCTGGGGACGATATACAACCAGGTGCCAGTTCATTAATATTGGATCAAAGTGCACATTAGCTTTTGGATTAAACATTCCCCCCGTTTAGGAGTAATCATTCTTATAATTTCCTCTTTCCTGCAATTGATTTAGGATGAACGCATGTATGTTTGCAAAGAGATGGGACGGCGGGTCTG
>NW_009627533.1:7787-8139 GCF_000690535.1 Cariama cristata | reverse complement strand
CGGGCTGGGTGCTGGGTTACTCTGCTCTCCGTGCCCGGTCCCTGCCCCAAGCTGGGCTCTGGCTGCGTGGGTCCTCTCGTGCTGTAACCTCCCGGAGTTGGGAAGCGCGTTTTGTGCTGGTTTGGACTTTGTTTTTAAAAGACTTTGGGAGTACAAAGAACTGGCTGATGGAGACTGGTGCAGGAAGGATAGCTGAGATCTGTGTGGCTGAGCTGCAACGTCATCTCTGGACAGCTTTTGGTGGCCCTTGATGTGGCAGCCTCACAGCAAAGCGTAGGAGATAAATGAGTGTGAAGGAGCTGGGAGGGAGCCTGATAAATCCCCAAGAAGTGGGTTGATACCAGTAAGACAG
>NW_009627533.1:6827-7747 GCF_000690535.1 Cariama cristata | reverse complement strand
TCATCTCTCCTCAGCCAGCTGTCTTAAAACTGGACCCTTGTCTAAGCAATTTCTCCAGACTGGGATTTAGCCCTGCAGGGCGCCCTCCATCTCACCCTGGGCTGGTGGGATGCGTTGCCCCAGAAGAACCTCTTGCTCCATTGACGGTAGCTGGAGCCCCATGTCGTTGAGACGGCCGCATCCAGGGTGGCACGGACCCCCCTTTTGCAGGAGAAATTAAACATGCAGGGGCAGTACTGCCGAGAGGGACCCCGTAAGTGGCCTCCTAGTTGTATCCTCACATGGTGTTGTACATAGGACTGGAGGAAAAAAAAAAAAAAAAAAAAAAGAAAAAAACAAAAAAAAAAAAAAAAGGGCAAAAAAACCCCCAAAAGCGCCAATGTTATAATGTCATTCTGGGCTGTGAGAGCAAGAACGGCATGTGTGAGACAAGGAGGTGATCATCCCCCCCGCGCTCAGGTCTTGGCTGGGGCACTGTGCCCTGTTTGGGATGCTGCACTCAGAGACAGGGCCAAACGGGAGCGAGTGCAGAACAGAAGAGCAGGGGTGATGATAAGAGATTGAGGGAAAAACGACCTCTGAAGGTGGCCTCGGGGTTATTTTTTCCAGGCGAGATATGCTGGGGGAGGAAGGGGTATGGGGGTGTGATGCCAGCCCTCTGGCGGGGGGGAGGCTGCTTTTCAGGGGATGGTGCCTGCCTGTCCCCGCAGCTTCGGTGGGAGCGGGAAGCCAGAGGTTTAATTTGCAGCAGGGAAGATTTTACTTAGATATTAAGAAAAAAACTCTTTAGCTCTAAGGACATTAACCATGAGGACAGGCCTGGGAGGCTGTGAAATCTTCACCCTGGAGATTTGTAAGCGCAAATCAGACAGACGTGGCTCTGCACGGGCTGGTGTGGGCACACAGAATTTTCTTGAGTG
>NW_009627533.1:4427-6744 GCF_000690535.1 Cariama cristata | reverse complement strand
GATGGTGATGCTTTGTTGCAAGGCTGGGTGGGCCCTTAGCTCCAGCCCTCCCAGTTCCCGTCCATCCTCGTAGGGTAGGTAAGGGGTTGATGCACAGCCCTGGGAGCTGGGCTGTTTCCAGGGCTCCTGGTGGGCTGTCCTGCAAACCTGCCAATGCCCTGGCCTGGCTGTCAAGTGGGATTAAAGCTGCTCATTTTCCTTGGGAGAGAAATGGATGGTAATAGTTACCTGTCTCTCCGATGTGAAGGGCGTCTTTGACATCGGTGCTTTGACATCTCGGTGGAGGTGGCTGAGACAGCCCTGCTGGGAGGCTCTCTGTGGGGCATGGGATGGGCCAGCACCTCTCTGCAGCAATGCCGGAGAGGGAATAAATCTCACACAAGAGGCTGGTGTTACTTTTACCCCCATATTATGAAGAAGTCCAGCTCCGGTGCTATTTTTCCCCTGGGCCTGTGTGCCCGGCCACGTGCAATTGCTGCGAGGGTCGGTATCTTCCCTGCGGAGCTGAAATGTGTGACAAGCCCCGTTGCCCTCCTGGCTCTGCAGCTAGCCGAGCGGCTGAAGCTCTCCGACCCTCTGCTCCTGGAGATGCCAGAGCAGGACCAGACGCTGGAGCCCACCTGGCTGGTACAGCTCCGAGCCTGCTGCCGGGAGTGGGAGGTAAGGAGGAGCAGGGATGCTGTGGGGCAGCCTGTCTGTGTTGTGGTTTGTCTGCAGGACCATCCTCCTCCTCTGCCCTTGAATCCGAGGGGATGGGTATGGCGGTTCGAGGGCTGCGGTTACCCAGGTGCCTTTCCCCGTGGATCGTGAGCTCAGAGATGTGGTCTCTGCTGTGGGACCTGCAGCTTCAGCGGGAGCAGGAGGGGTTGCAGCGCCCGAGGGTGTAAGCAGTGAGGGCTGTAGAGCTTCGCACGGGGCAAAAAGCTCCTCGTCTTGGCTCAAGGAGGGCTGTCGGGCTGGTGGGTGAATGATGATCCCCTCTTGCAGTGAGGGTGTTGCAGAGGATGCTGGCGGAGCATCACCTTGCAGATGTGTGCTATCGAGTCCCTTAACTATGTTCTGGTCCTTGGAATAATGCTCTTTGTTCAGTTTTCGTGTCTTCTTTTGGTTTTGTGCCCTTCTATGTCTCCAGTTTCCCCTCCTGCCTGCTCTCAGCAGGACAGGGGTGCTGCAGCCCCCTTCACTTGCTGGGAAAGAGCTGTGACCCTGCTGGTGTGGGTCTCACCTGTAACCTGGGCTCCTGCAGCCTGGGGTGGGGCAGGAGCCCCAGACCTACCAGCACCATGTTTTTCTTTACATCGGCTTCGTGGTTTCCTTAGTCTCTCCCCTCTGCCATCCCCTTTTCCATCTGTTTTATCACGTTTTTCCCTCTGACTCCTTGCAGGTGGAAGATGACCTCCCTCCGGAGGTGGCACCAGCTCAGCCAAGGCTCTCCTGGGCTGCTGCATCGTCGGCAGGTAAAGAAAACGGAGCAGCAGGTTGCAATCGCTGCAGCGGGTTTCTCCGCAGGTGGAGTTGTGCTGCCGTGGGCTGGGGAGCAGGAGCATTTCTCAGCAGCTGCTCCTTACATCCCCCCTAAAGCTCAACATTTTGCTCCCACCTGGATGCATCCCTCTGGCGTGGAGCTGCCAGGGATGGGCTGCAAAGCGAGGGGTCGATGCTCATGCCCTCCGTACGAAGTCTGAGTAGTTGGGCATAATTACCGCAGCTTTGGGAGTCCCTGTGGGTGCTGTGGGAGGAGAAGGGCGACCGGGGGCGGGCGGCTGAACCAAGCACGTGCCTCCCGGCGGAGACGATCCCATTCCCGGGCAGTCTTTTGAGGATGCAAATTGGAGCTGAACTAAGGGGATTTCACACTTGCAGAGCGAAAGATTTGGGAAGGATCTCATCTCGCTGCGTGCCGGGCTGCAGCATCCCTTTTGGTGAAGCCCCAGTGTTTCCCCTTCCCTGCTGCCTCTTTTATCCTTTTGCTTTGCTTCTTGGTGACCCCAAGAGTCCCCTCCAGTGACATCCAGAGGGTCAAGCAACATCATGATGAGGGACATGAACCTCCCCGGGTGGCTGTCAAGGGAAGGGCTGGAGAGCTTTCCTTTCCTAGCTGGGCAGCGTGTCCATCGGGATGTCCCATCGAGGAGAAGTCAGGGGCTGGTGACCCATCGGTGTTGCTTGACAGCCATCTCCACCAGCAGGATGCCCCGGCAAATCCCGCGCCTCCTTGCTGCTGCTCAGATCTAGCGTTCTGCTGGGAACGCCGGCACTGATGGGTGGAGAATAAAGGCTGGTCCAGACAGGATAAAACATGACAAATTCCTCCAAG
>NW_009627533.1:0-4396 GCF_000690535.1 Cariama cristata | reverse complement strand
TCTTTCCTCTCCGCTTTCCCTCCTGCTGCCAAATTTCTCTTCAAAGAGCTCTCCCAGGCAGTAAAATGGATCATCAATCCTGATTGCCTTCTGCTGCTATCACGGCTGAGGCTGGATATCCGTCCCTGGAAAAAAGTTGCGAGTATGATGGGATGGCTTCTCCAAGCAGCCAGGTCTGCTCTGTGTGGTCTCCACAGCGTGCCTTTCTGATGCTTGACCCTTTTGTTCATCGAGAAGGCCATCCAGAGTGATCGTCTGAGGGACCTGCATGCAGAGAAAGCTGGCTTGGTGCTGAATTCATCCGTCTGGGAAAGACAAAGCCCAAGTCAAGGTGCCAAGCTGGGATCCATGTGGTCACAGCAACCTCCCTCTCCATCCTTACAGCCTGGGCTGTCCTCCCTGACTTTTTCTGCCTGGGTAGTGTGGAGTTGAGCATCCATCCTCCTCCCTGGAGATCTTGAGCATCTCCAGGCTGTGCAGAAGCAGCTCGCAGGTGTGAAGCCAAACCTGAGCGGGCTGGAGGCAATGCCGACAGGCAAAGCAAAGGGATTTGTAGGACTGCATCCAAGAGGTGCCGTGATCTGTTCCCAGGCTTAGGCTCACAGGGTCTGGGTCCTGCCTCACAGCGATGGGAGAGAAACTTCCCAGTGCCCAGCATGTTTCTGACTGGAGGCTGCAGTGCTGGAACAAGCTGGACACGGACCAAGGGCAGCGTGCCGCTTGCACCGTGTCTAACATCAGACAGAGAAGCGTGTGTGCATATTAAATAAAACAAACGCCACTTGCTCAACCTGCCTTTCAAACAAACAAAAAAAACCCCAACCCTGAATAAATCTGCCTAAAGCAAGAAACTCATCCGTGGGTGCTCCTGTGGAACAGGAATCAAGGCTGTGTGGCTTCCTTGTGAATTTTCTTTCCTACTGGAGGTGTGTAGCAGGAGTGGAAGACAAGGCTGGGGGCCCTGGGCTCCTTTGAACTGCTGGTACACACTGCTCGCGCTTGGTCTCTTAGCTTCCATGGCATTCCCCTTCTGAATTCGTTTGCAACCTCAGGCACGTTCCCAGGAGGTTTTTCCCCTCCGTCTTTCACAGCCCACCTTCCTTGAAGCCTTTGAAAGGTCCCCGCCGCCGCGCCGTGCTCAACCTCCTCCCTTGCCTGCACGTGGTCCCCAGGGTCCCTCCTCATCCCCCGGGCTCCCGCTGATGCATAATGGAAAAGGGGAGAATTCTGTGCAACAGCCCCATGAAATTATAAACACCGGAGTAAACTCCTGAGGTGTGGGTGTTGGGTTTTGGTATGTTTTGTTTTTTTTTTTTCAGATGGAGAGCCTGCCCGTGAGCATCCTCGCAGCGAAGGCTACCAGTACGACCAGTGGTACCAGCCTGTGCCACCCCAGGGACCCAGCTCCCATGAGAACGTGCCCCTCTGGCCCCCGGTACCCACTCAGGTCACAGCATCACCACTGCTCGGTGTTGAGCAAGAGCTGCAGCCCCCCACACTCAGCCCAGGAACGGCAGTCCCTCTGGAAGGGGTTTTTGACGAGTCCCCTCTGCAGGCGGTGCTGCCGGCAGGTAAGCGCTCCAGCCTTGCTTCTCTGCAGAAATTCCTGTCCCGGGTTAGTAGTGGTGGGATGGGATGTCCCTGGGGGAAGCGTGACCCCCTACGGTACGTGTGTCACTTCAAATGCCACTCCCTGCCAGCACTGCCTTCACCCAGCACCTTGTTTCCCTCCAACCTTGCCCGGCTCATGGAGCTACTGGGGCAACGGTGCCGTGTGTGCAAAGGTCATTTTTGGAAGACCTTGCTCAAAGCAGCGAGGGAGGGCAGCTGTGGGTTGGGGGCCATGCTGCTGCTTCCCTGCCGGGTGGCAAAACGGGCTTCACGTCCAGCAGCGCAAGGCAAGTTTTTTGAGATGCACCGGAGCAGCCTTGTATCTTACTCCCTGGGACAGGGACCGGAATGGCCTTTTGCATCTCTTGAGGGGCACGTCTTGGCCATGTGGCCTTGCTCTGGGATGGGATGATAGAAGCACTGAAAACACCTCTGACAGATGTAGCAGGAGCTCCTTGGGCCAACCCCTGACTGTGTCCTTCCCTCTGCTCTACAGGAGAAGCTGGGGAGCCCCAGGGTGCCCCGCTGTCCCCTGGGGGCGTGCAGCCATCCTGCCCGGCAGAGCAGGTGAGTTGGAGGGGAGGGGTCAAGGGGACTACCCCATCGGGGACCCCAAGGGGATTTGGGACTTGCTGGCTCAACCTTCCACGCACTTAACTCACAGGAACCCCCCTCATCCTGGTGCCAGCTGTCCCCACAGGGACCTGACAGGTTAGGGTTAGCCCTCTCCAGCCTCCTACCTCTGAGACCATGGGCCGCCTACTGCACCCTGCCATGGGTGCTATCCTTCCCTACCTCCTGTGTAAGGGATGTGGAGGTCCCCAGGGACGCTACACCTGCCACGGAGGAGTCCTGGGGTGCTCTGATTGTGCTTGGGGTGGCTCCTCTGGGAACACTAAGGGGCAGCTCTGATCTCTGCCAGGAGGAGTTAAAAGCAAGGGCTCGGACCATCTCGGAGAGCTCCACCATCTCCTTGGGAGACGACAGCCGGCCTTCCTCGGAGAGCGCAGCCGAAGATGCCGCTGAAGAGCCGGCAGCAGCAGAGGCAGTGAAGCCGGGTGAGGATAAGGTGAGCGTGCCAGTGCTGACGTGAAGCCTCGTGCTCTGAGCTTGCTTCTCCCTGATGCCCGCTGTGGCTGCCCTGACCTGGGCAAAACGGTGCCTGCTCCTGGCTGGCACCGGGGGCATCTGGGTGGCTGTGGCATCCCCCCGCCCCTTCTCAACCATTTCTGTTGCCTGTGACAACCTTCATTTCCCAGAGCTCTGGATTTAGGTGGTTTGGCTGGTTTTGGTCCAAACCCACCAAAGAAACATCTCCCAAAGCTGCATCTGAGATGGCCCCAGACTCCCCCATGCCGGGATCGCAGGTAGGGGATGAAAGGCTGTCCTGTTCCTGGGTGACACGCAGGGTTACAGCCATGGGGACAGGTGACACATCTCCCCCTTCGGCAACTATGTTAATAGTAATTGTAAATGTATAAAGCCTCTCTGATCTGGGAGGTCCTCTGAGTACTTGGCAAAATCTGTGGGGATCGCTTGCCCTCCGCTGGAGTGGAACGCAGAAGCTGAAGCGGCACGGCTCGGGCGTGATTTAGGAGCTGAAGGGACGGGAAGGAAAGCCTCCGTAATTGGAAGTGCAGGAGAGATGGGGATGCAGCAGAGAGGGGGAAGCAGCCATGCATGGTTATCCCAGTCCTGGCCGAGTCCTCAGAGTGTCACATCCCCAACTGCAGGCTGATGGTGGGCTTGGAGGCAGATGTTGGAGAGAGATCCTCCCCTGGAAGTCTCCTCCTGGTTGAGAATGACCTACAGTCCTGGAGCAGGAAATTGTGGGATATTGTCCCCAAACTAGCAGGAGATCAGGAACAGAAGGGGATCTATGAACCCTGGTGGCCCCTTACACTGTAGCCAGGCTTGGTGTCTAGCCTCCTGCTTAATTTTGAGCTCTCTGGGTGGTTTAGCTTTGTGAGAAGGGTTGCTTGCCCTGACCCTGTAGCCCCTCCTTAGCTCGGTTGCCTGCAGCTCTCGGGGTACCTCTCCAGCAGGATGGGTGCAGAGCAGTTCCCCGAAAGTGTGGTGTGGTGTCTGGTGCAAAGGTCTTTTCAGCACGCAAGGAGCTTCTGCTCTCAATGGGTGGATGTGGTTTCAGGAACAGACGTCGCCATCCCCACCTGACGCCCCTCTCGCGGCTGCGACGAGCCCTTCGGCTCAGCCTCTCGCCCAAAACCCCGGTAAATGCCACGTGGGTCCTCTCGCCCCGCTCCCTGTGACAGCCTTTTAAGAAGCTGCTCCTCTTAATCTTAAGTGGTGTTTTTTTTTTTTTATTTTGTATTTTGGTTGCATGCCCCAGGAGGAATGCAAGGTGAAAACACCTTCGCTGTTACTCCAGCGTCCATTGAGATGAAAGGCTTGGGGGACACGGATGGCGAGGCGTCAGTGGGCGAGCAGGTGAGGAGAGGAGGGAGGTGTATTCGTGTGTGATGGGGGGTCCAGGACCCCTCTGGCTTTGAAATTGGGGGGGGGGTGGCTGTTAAGTTTCTCGTCCTTCACCCCTTGCAGGCTGGCTCCCACAAATCTCCCCCACTGGTGGGGACAGTTCCCCTCTTCAACCCTGTGCAGGTCTCTCAGGTGAGAGCATCCCCTTGGGGTGTTGCTGGATAGGGCTGGGGGGGGGTGGCTCCTGGCTTTTGGGGTGATGCCAGATTGCAAGCAATCTGCTATGGGCGAGGGGATATCGGGGATACCAGCCCTGGGTGTAAGGGTTTGGTGTTTCTAAGGAAACAAA
>NW_009627532.1:0-2120 GCF_000690535.1 Cariama cristata | reverse complement strand
CCCTGCGCGGCCTGGAGTGCCCGTCTGCGGGAGCCCTGTGCTGCAGGAGAGGAGGTGGCAGGGAGAGGCACTGCTGGCACCATGGCCTAGGGTGGGCTGAAGGTACCCACGCGTGAGTCCTGCCCGGAGGAGATGCTGTGACCGCGGACGGGCCTGGCTGGGGATGGCGGAGCCTGCAAGGCTGGGCAGGTCGGGGTGTTTGTCCCTTGGACCCGGGCGTTGCGCTTCCTGCTCAAGCATTGGCATCCTGCTCGGGCGGAGCTGCCACGTGTCTCCTGGTGTCCCCGTGGGGCCTGGGGACACGCTCACCACTCACCAGTGGGAACAGTTCCTGGGGACCACGGGAACTGGGCCAGACTAGCAGGCCACTCCAGAGGCAGCAAAGGTTGTCCTTGCTGCCAGAGGGGAACCTTCTTCGTCCTGGGGCTGTGCGGGGCTGCTGCTCAGCAGGACACCCCAACATAGGTCCCGGGGGCTCGCCCTAGGCCAGGGTGCCTCAGCTCCATGCCTGGACTGCTGTGGACCCGGGAGCAGGTAGAGGTGCTGAGCAGGTCGTGCATGCCTGCTTGTTCTGGTCTGGGCGTGCTGAGGGGGGTTGAGGTGAGAAGGGGCTGAGAGTGGCTCCAGCAGCAAAGTATCCCCCTTGGCATGCTGGCTCTTCCCTGTGCGAGGCAGCAGCACCTTGTCCTGCTGCAGGAGAGGGGATGAGGCCCCTTGCCTCTCCCTCATGATGGTGCCCTGCTGCCCGCTAAGCTCAGTGCAGCGCCAGGCTCCAGCTCTCTGACCTGCTTCTTCCCCTCTTTCCGCCAGGTTCTCCTCGCCCCCACTCTGATGCCCGTCCCGCCCTGCCATGAGTCTATGAGCCCCCTCCGGATCAGCGTGGGTGGTCTGCCTGTCCTCGCGTCCATGACCAAGGGTGCTGACCCCCGCTTCCGACTGCGCTGGAAGGCCATCGTGCTGTCATCAGCCTGCGTGGGCTTTGTGCTGCTGCTCTTCTGCCTACACCGGTCTTCGCCGGCACGGCACAGCCCACCCAATCCTCACAACTGGCAGCTCAGCCTGCAGGCAGGG
This sequence comes from Cariama cristata, assembly GCF_000690535.1. Lineage (NCBI taxonomy): Eukaryota > Metazoa > Chordata > Aves > Cariamiformes > Cariamidae > Cariama > Cariama cristata. The sequence goes on along the minus strand of NW_009627532.1, from coordinate 1,049 downwards.
GACCGCTACAATGACACCTACCCACTGTCCCCACCCCAGAGAAACCCCGAGGGCATGCGCTACCGCATCGGAGTCATTGCGGACCTGGACACACAGTCCCAGGGCTCTGAGGAGCACACCTGGTTCAGTTACCTGAAGAAGGGCTACCTGGTGCTGTCGGACAGCGGGGACAGCGTGACAGTGGAGTGGGACAAAGATGAGAGCGTGCTGAAGTCCCACCTGGCTGAGAAGGGCAGGGGCATGGAGCTCTCCGAGTTAGTTGTCTTCAACGGGAAGCTGTACACCGTGGACGACCGGACAGGAGTGGTTTACCAGATTGAGGGCAACAAGGTGGTGCCCTGGGTGATCCTCCCGGATGGGGATGGCACAGTGGGGAAAGGTGAGCTCCCCCATCCTGCCCTGCAGATGCAGAGCAACGAAGCCCTTGGCTGTTTCTGGCTTGCCGGGGTGGGGTGCACCTTTTCTGTGGCCCTGTAAGCCTGTCTGGGACGGGGGCAATTCTTGCCTGAGGACCGGCTGGCTGCGTGGGGGAAGGCGGTGCCCAACACTGGGCTGTCTGGTGTAGCTTTAGGAGGAGTTGGGGGCAGTCTGATGTCCATGTGTTGGCCGAGCCCTGGCTAATGCTGTTCTCTCCACTGCAGGCTTCAAGGCGGAGTGGCTGGCGGTGAAGGATGAGCACCTCTACGTGGGGGGACTGGGCAAGGAGTGGACCACCACGACAGGGGAGGTGGTGAACGAGAACCCCGAGTGGGTAAAGGTCATCGGCTACAAGGGCGATGTGGGCCATGAGAACTGGGTGGCGAACTACAACGCGCTGAGGGCTGCAGCAGGGATCCGACCCCCAGGTACTGAACCAGGCTCCCTCCTGCTACCCTGTGTCCCATACCCTCTGCGGGCTCTGGGGCTGAGGTCTCCCTCCCCATAGATACTGGGACTGGTGTGAGATTTAAAGGATGCTGGAGGCCAGAGACATCGCCCTGTCCTGGTAGAGGCCAGAGCCTGCCCTGGCCGGTTTTCTCCCCTGTGTGTACCATGAGCAGCTGGAGGGC
>NW_009627531.1:0-221 GCF_000690535.1 Cariama cristata | reverse complement strand
TGCCCTGCGCAATGGTCTGGGCCAAGGCGGCCGAAAGCGGGGTGATTTCGGGGTTCATGGGGGGTGCGGCGTTAGCGGGAGGAGCCGCCTGGGCTCCGGCGGGAGCTACCAAATCCTGTTGGGAAACGGGCCGGGGCTGGAGAGCCTGGCTGCTGAGCGTGGTGTGGGTCTGGGCGATGCTGTGGTTGTAGTTGGTGACAGTGCCCACAGTGGGGGCCAGA
>NW_009627530.1:70009-72145 GCF_000690535.1 Cariama cristata | reverse complement strand
ATGCCATGCGAGACACTGACTGATTGCCACTGTCTGTCCTATCTTCTTTTTAAATTCTGTTTTTAACTATTTACCATGTGATCATGTTCTCTGTTCTGGGTCCATGCATGTGATCTGCTCATGAACTCCAAGCCATACTAGTTGGTGAGTAGAATGAGCAGTCTGGGAGACAGGTACTGGCAGACCCTTGAAGGGGGTTTTCCCTGAGCAACCTTAGAACCAGGGTCAGGCTCTGCGCGCTGCCTGCATGTGTGATCTGGGTCTCTGTAAAGACCCAGACTGAGAATGGGCAGAAGCAGGACCAAGGCACCTAACACTCCCCATTTGTAGGATAAAGGCCTTGATGCCAAAAATACATCCTTTTTGTGAATCTCTCCACTATTCTCCTAAAGCACATTTGTTCTCTGACTAATCCATCAGCATATTTACTCATTAAAGCATACTAGACTACCAAAAGTCACAGGGTTAAGCCTCTATATCTTGTCATATTAAAAATCTGACTTCAAAAGGTTGGCAGCAGCCCCTGAAGAAACCAATGATCGTTGAAATCAGCAGAGATTCATACAGACTTCAGGAAGCTCTGAATTGGGCCCATGCACATCATGGCAAGGTTACTTATAATTTGTAAGCAACCCCTCAGTTTTATTATGAGAATTACTGCTATCCCGTGTGTCGTTTCATGACCTGAGGAGGTTATTGACAACAGAGGTGGTTGTTATGGGGGCAGCAGTCTGTCAAAGAAAAGAGAGTACGTGACAAAGAGAACATCCGATTATGAAAAAGTTGTTCTCATACCAACAAGGACTTCAGGCACCAGACAGAAGAGGAGGTGCTTTCACACGCAGCCCTGCAAACACACAGGTATATTTGGGCTTTTAAAGTTATTGTCCCAGAACCAGAAGCTCAGGGAGAAGAAACTGGATCTGGGGGCAGACCAAGGCTACAGCAAGTATAACATACATTTTTTTTGATTCAATACAAACAGGTCAGCAAAAGCGTATTATTTTAGACTTAATTATGATCAATGGGCCACTGTTGGTTTCAGGCTTTTTAAAACAAAGGCTCCTTCTTTCCTCCCTGCAGGGCTCCAAAAAGGAAAAAAATCTAAGCTAAGCAAAGCAAAACAGAATGGAGACATAAAAAGAGAAAGGGAACAGACCAGTATTGTACTTCATTTGTTCTCGTTGATCCAAAACATGAATGTTTCAGTTCAGTGTAGAATCTGCCTGTGCAATCCCATTCTGCTCTTGAATTCATGTTCTGCTGCTTCCTTGGGTTTGTTTTCTTGATTTTTTTGTAAATTCTTCAGAGCAGTACAGGGATAAGAGAACAGCAAGTTATTTCTCCGAGCACACACAGCAGCACGGTTACTGTGAAATACAGCTCTTCTGTAGTTCAGTATTCTAACTACCCACACCCTTTCCTCCTCTTTCCAAGTGCTATGTTTTATCCTACCCTTTCATTTAAAGCATTGTCTAAAACCTGAAGAAATTCTGTGAAATGACTGTCAATTGCTGTTAACAGTGGTTAGCAACCAGGTACTGGCAATTGCGGAGGCCTAACGCTAACAAATCCTCCGTATTTCATTGCAATGGAGTTGATCTAAATCTCATCAATAATGGGGGGGGGGTGTCTTCTGGCCTTTGATGAAAGCTCTCTGTCTCTTAACTCTGTTTAAAGCAAGTACAATTGACATAACGTTTAAATCTCCATCTCTGCAACAGTGCATCTCTCCACTGCCATTAAAACAGCATTCACAGCAGTGGAATTTTTTTTTTTAAAAAATTTTTAACATACATCTCCACCGACACTTGACATTTTCAGAAAGTGGCTTTCTTTGCATTTTAGGATGATGGAGAGTGCGGCAGGAACATGGAAATTGCATTGATTCTTTCTAGAACATGAAATCTAATTGCCTTTGTTTCTTCTTAGATATTAACATAGAAGCAGATCCTTCCATCTGAGCCTCGCAGAAGAACCATGGTAACCATCCAGAACGATGCTGATTTCAGTGGGCTCTTATGTCTCTCATCACAGCATAAATCACAGCCATAATATGGGATTTCCAAAGCTGAAATATTATGGTCTCTGTATGTATATATTGTACAACACAAGCATAAAAAAAAATGCCCTAAA
>NW_009627530.1:64065-69978 GCF_000690535.1 Cariama cristata | reverse complement strand
AGCAGGAGGGAGTGGAAACATCCTAATGCAGAAGCATACTGATCTTGTTATCCTTTCCTACAGGAGAAAAACCCACTTAGAATATAGATTAAAAGTCAACCAAACTTAACAAGCTGCTTCATATAGCTCCCTTACAGGAAAGACTAGAAGTTTTCAAATGCGCCATAGCACAGACCTGCTGGAGCTCGCATGCTACTACAGGCCCACTGGAGCCCCTTCAGCATCCCACAAGCAGCAGTGGGCACTCGCCAGAAAGAGTAATTGCTGTAACTTTTGGGTCACAGTGGAACACAGAAATGAGGGTAGCAGAACCCATTTCAGGCTTTGTTTTGGTTTTTGGCATGATTTCCAACTGGTTGTTGGTTGGGAATAGAGAGAGGTTATCAGCTTCATTATCACACAGCCCTAGAGGAAAAAGGATCTTTACAGAGCAACTTACTAGCAACTGGCAAATTATCAGTGGAGTGCCTTACTTTTCTTGCATGCAAATACTTAGGAGCAATTATGTTTATTGTTTTTTAGATTTACAACTTACTTTTACTTTACTGTCCTCGGAGCCAGCTCTAGCTACTACCTGATCTTGCAGAAAAGTGCCGCTGGAGGCGTGTAGGATTCTGGCTGGACTGTTTGCCCTATAGCCTCCACACTGGGCGAGTCAGGGCTGCATAGGTGCCCTAAAAAAAACCAGAACTGGTCTTGTCATTGCTGATTGCCCTTTCACTGTCAGTCAGTCCACCAATGTCCTGGAGTACTTCTTTCAGTTGTCTATTACGTGCCCATTTGCTCTCACGTCAGAAATGTCTGTGCCATACCCCCTGCCTAACCTTCCCTGTCCTTCAAAAAAAAAAGCCAAACAAGACATATAACTAACACAAACATACACATTCATTGCCCGTATTTTTCAGTCCTTCTGTGTAGGTACGTATGTACCAGAGAAGGCACTAACCCTGTCCCCTCACAAACATTTAAGTAGATTTTATGCACATGTCCTCTCTCATATACAGAGAGTAGCTGAAATAGAAATGTCCCATTCACAGCAAGGGTTTATTCACACTGTTTTCCTAGAAAGTTTGGCCAGTGCATATACATTTGAAACACTTTTTAGATAGAAGCAGCACGTATAAGAAACTGTGAGGTTCCAAGATAAAAAATGTGAAGATAAATAACACTTGCCGCATACAGCAGCAGTCAGACAACTTATCTCAGAGTATAAAGGCATGTTTATGTACATGCCTCTCTAAACTAAAAGTCACCATTAAATAGAATACTGTTACTGTGACTGAAGGCAAGAATGCCAAACAAGAGAGAGATGAAAAAGCATGTAATGTTCTAGGTAAAAAATAAATAACTGGGTGATTTTTTTCATACAGCTCAAGTGGTTGAGGACTTCTAAGGCCAAAAATCTTGGTCTCTAGTCTTCCTTGTGACTATGGTTTATATAGACAAATCCATGGGATTGCTACAGAAAGAAAAAGAGTAGCCTGAAGAGGAGAGCCTCAGATGGGAAGGGACCTACTCCAGGTAATCCCCCATGAATGGGGCACTTCAGAAACAGAAAAGTCATACCTGCCATAAGAGCAGAAGAAAATGCACAGCAGGCTGCCATGTCCACTCTGACGTCTGGCCTTCTCTCTCTATACAGTTAGTGGGACACGGTGGGGCATATTTGTTACTGTTTTGAAATGGGTAGAAGAGGGCATATCTCCTTTTCTTCCATGCTGCAGTAAGCTTGGAATTAGGGTGCAGGCTTCCTACAGGAACTACTCACAGAGGCAGGAGGCTGCCCATGTACCTGTGCCTCCAACCTCAAAACTGCTGTGAACTCACACAGAGTTTAAAAATAAGTTAAAAAAGAAGAAAGAAAAAAAAAAAAGGTTGAGCATATATATAAAGGCCACTTTCTGAGCCTTTGCTCTTGTGCTTTATTCTTGAACTTTTCAGTGTGACTCTGAGTAACATTTTTTCTCATTTTTAATTTATTGGTTTTATTGTTATTTAAAGCTCAGGTTTCCATGCCGTCTTGAGTCAGACCGCAGAGGTGTACAGCAAACACTAAATGCTACAAGATTTTTGATAGAATCACCAGAATGTCAACATACGGTTTGACATAACATTTCAGATATTTTTTCCTGTGTTTCCAAAGTAGTTCATTCCAGGAACAATTTCCACGTGGCCCAATACATCCTGCCATGAGAGTGCTCTGCATTTTTTCCCTTAAATTGTGTTATATTGGTGAGTATTACCAAAGGACCTTGTCTGCAGAAGGTATTTTCCTATAGTGGAGGAAGGGAAACTTGCCATCTGATTTTGCTGGATTTATGATATAGTGTGTACAGCGTGGCACACAGTCACACTTTCATGTAACAGCTTATTTCCAGGTTACTGACATTTTATAGGGGAATCAATGCATAGTTTCATGAAAACAAGGAACATATGCAGAATCCTTTAAAATGTATATAAGAAAATAGCTACAGCCTCTTTCTCACACTGATGCACACTACTTCCCATGCACTTCAGGGATGACAGAAATTTCAGCAAACACTTTACCATTCAAGGCTCATAAAACCTGCATATGCTGCACATTTTTCTGGATCAGGTTTGCACATGTAGTGTGTGTTTAGTGCAATCTGAAAATTTACTGCTGAAAATAATGCTTCTCTGTGCTTTCCATTTGTTGTGCTTTGAATTAATCTGCACTGAAGAGCCTCACATCCAAACATTCTCATTTCTATGAAACATAATGAGGATTACACACTCTGTTAGCTCAATAATTGTGCTGTTAAACCTGCTTTGGAGCCTTGGTCTGGAGATGGGGTAGTTTTATTCACTGCAAAAGGTGGGTGCTGTGCCACCCCCCCACACACCTTCCCACACATGGCAGCAGCTCCCAGGGTGTCAGGGAGACGAGTGGCTTGGCACTGACGGAGGTCTCGCATCCCCCCAGCTCTGCCCTGGGAAGCTTCACTCCAAGGTCTGAAAAATGACTTCTGCCCTGCTAACTCTGCCTGCTCTGCTCTGCAGCGTGGCTCTGCCTCACCAGGAGACAGCTGCTTCTGCTGAGCCCAAAGCAGCTCATCCAGAAAATGATAGAAAGCATCTGCTCAGTATCAGCTTTTGCTTCGTCCTCCTCCTCCTCCTCCTCCTCCTCCTCCTCCTCTTCCATTGCACTTGTTACTGTGGGTCTCAAGTCCTGGCACGCATGTAGAGATCCTCTCTGCAGCCTGAGCACATTCATCAGTGTAAGGATCGCAGTGTTTGTCAACATTTCCTCCACAATACTTGAGAGCACTTTGAGACCAGCACTGGCTACCTCTCAAAAATCCCAGTGAAATGTGGATTTCATTCCACTCCATGCTCCAGGATCATATACCTCCTGGGCATGTGGTTCTAGCCAGCCTTATTGTCTGTGGTCCCAATCCAGGAGCACTTTAAGTGCAGATAACCTTATCTAACTGCGATTTTAGATCTTAATGCAGATGCACAACACAGGTTTTCTGCACAGGTGCACAAGCCCTCCTTTTTGAGGGCTTTTAAAAAATTTTGTCCTTTCATCCAGTTTACATGCAGCCTCACAAACAGCTGAATCAGCTCTCCTGAAAGGACCTTCTGAGGAAGGGCAGAAGTGAGCGTTGGGGGGTGACAAGGGCTTCAAAAGCAGTTTTTCTCACCTATTTTTGCTACCAAGGGACATGTAACCTCAACTCCCACCAGGTTAATAGGTTCACCCCCTTCACCACTGACCCTTGCCCACACAAAGCCCAGCAGTATTTTAGGTAGCTATGGGAGGGAGCCGTGAAGATTGGTATTTTTCCCTTCTAAGTGGCATATGTTAAGCATGCTGGGACAGAAAGGTCAAATCAGGATTCAAACAAAAAAGAAATACATACATTCCCCCTTCCTGTCAACAATTACCACCCAGTCCAGTCACCTCCAGCCATGGGCACTGGTGAACTGGCTTTGTTATAGGTGCTGACCCAGGTCTTCCCTGTGGCTAGATACATCTCTTTTCCTTTTTCTCTCTCCTGTCCCAGTTATGGCTCCAGCAACTACAGGCAAGCTAGCAGAGAGCTACAGTGTGAGGGATACATGCTTATGTATTTTTCCATAAAAGGCAAAAATCAAATACAAACATATATGTCTAGCATAACGTTAGCCCCAGACCCAGGGCCATCTTCAGAGTGCCAGGATTAGCGATCCACAAAGCAATTGGTCTGCCTCGCCTCCTGCTTCATTCCTGCATGCAAAACACCCGGGTTTGGAAATGGATACACCATGGATAAAGCTTGAAACTGGCCCCAAGTGCTCGGCTGCCCAGCTCACACCCATGTACAAAGCTCCAGCTCCGTGTGGGTCAGAGACCACGTGTGAGATGGCTGCCCAGGAACTGACGCGGGCTAGGCTGGCTCAAGCGTTCTCCTCGTCTTATGTGTAAGGAATTTTTCCTGTGTTGTGCTTGTTCAGTGTAACTCAGATGCGGAGCCAAAGATTGCTCCACAACCACCTCAGAAAAGTGTGATTCATCAGATGGCATTTGCAAGGGGCCATCTCAGCGCCTGTCCCCTGGAAAACCCTGGCTACGTCAGCAACACTCTCTGGTGGCAGTGCTCATACAGGTGAGAGTCCCACTCAGGTGGGCGTTCCTAGCAGACACTCATACACTTACATTGTCTTTTGAGTGTATGACTGCAAACAATTTTAATTTACTCATCCAGAACAGGGTTACAGTACTACATAAAAAAAAAAAAAAAAGGGTTTCCATGTTATTTCTGGAAGCTTATATAATTTTTTTCCACTTTCTCCTTTCCTCTGAGCAACACCTCCCCTTTGCATAATTTAATTAAGATGTATATCTCTCCAAGATATATACCAAGGCAAGGACAGTGAAAGCAGCAATCACAGGAAAAAAAACAAAATACCACTTTCCATCCAATTTACACAAAAAAATTGCAAAATTCCTTGGCACTAGAAGCATGGGGAATCACCTACTAGCAAGTGAAGGTGGGGTTCCTGTATGCAGTCAGGGCTGTGCCAGCAACATTAGGAAAGATATTTTTACAGACACTTGAAGTAGAGAGTCTCAACGCCCCTTGTTGACATCCGTGCCACTGCTACTCAGACCAGCCAAATTAAAGGCAGCACTGGAACATCACCCTGATCTGTGATCATACCCTCCCTTGGCATACACATTTACCTCAAGTGAAAAGGTCAGAGATTCCCACGTATTTATTTAAAACACAGAAACCAGACTGCTGTTAAATATGGGACAGGGTCACCTAGGATGTCAGCTGTAGGATGTGGGGTTTTGAATCAGAGCATCACGTCTTCTCAGATTATGTTCACCTGAGGATCTGAGTAAGGATAGGGAAAAAGACATTTAAATTTGTTTATGAAGTCCTACAGCCCTGTCAGGCCTGATTCCTTCAGCAAATTAAAGACATTTGTAAACTGACCCCAACAACAGGTAATGTCCCACCTGCCCAGGATCCATCCAGTTTAGCAAGAGCTGTGCCAGAGCAACTGTCGCTCCATGGACCTTCAGCATTTCTCTCCTCAAAGAAGACACGCAAGCTGACCATTTAAAGCCACTTCCCGGATGCTCTAAGTCACGAGCACAGCAAAGCTATATGTCAGCAACTCTCGATATGGCTTTGTCAATGCTAGCTCTCGGATTAAATCGATACTCTCACCATCTAACTGATGCACAGGAAATGAAAATGAATTGATAGTCTTGGATCTTTTCCCAGCAAGCTAGTGTCCACTTCTCAATGCCACCAGAACGAATATCATCGGTTGGCTCTCCTCTTGAGGCTTCAGCAAAACACAGAGAGCAGATACAAGGAGCAACCTGCCTTCTCAGCCTTATGCCTGCTCCCTGCCTAGTTCTGGATCCAGGCACCAAGGCAGGGCTGACCA
>NW_009627530.1:24531-64034 GCF_000690535.1 Cariama cristata | reverse complement strand
TCTTTCCCTGGCTGAACCAGATCGGCAAACATGGGGACAACATAAAGCTTGGAAATTTTTCAGCCACGAGCACGTTTCTTTGCCTGTTACTTATGTCCTTGTAAACATTTATCCCCAGATGGCATTTGAAGATCCACATCCTATACAGTATTTGTATTTGCTCTTGGCATGCCTCGGACAGTGAAAATCAAGAGAGGCAGTTTCATTTGCAGCAGTTTGAAGCCATGGTGTTTGTGCAGTAAACATCCCATACACACAGGCTTTCATTGCTAAAGAGAACTGCACCAAAGTAAAAATATCACAGGTACTTCTCCCCATTCTAGAGCTTGTAAAACGATAATTCTTACAGAAGCTGAAAGGCTGGATTGTGCAACCCTTACAGCACTGAGCACTTACCTGTACAACCAGCCCGTTGGGAAGGTCTGGGACAGAAATATTCCCCACAAGTCTCTGGTTTCAATAAACCAGCAAGTTAGTTAATGAAGGATGGCAGCATCTCCAAAATGGCTTGAGTTTTGGCTCAAACGGCTGCAAAACAGCCCTGAATTTTAGAGGGTGCTTTTTTCTGATAAAGTTAGAATAAATGTACAGTAAAATCCTTTCAGGAAGAAAATGGTCCCCACATACTGATAGGGTGCTGCAGTAGAACAATTCCTCCAAACAAGTGGAAGTTTTGCAACAGATTTTATTAGGGAGGAAGGATTTAGCCAGACTTTTTACTGTTTCAAATTGGCAGCAAAAAAGAAGAAAAAGTGCTCACCCGAGTGATTCATTTCAGCAGCTCCAGGACAGCTTGCAGTTTCTTACAGGGAAATAATTGGGATTCAGAACCATATAAAAGACCACTCCAAATGCCATATGTCTTTTAATCCAACAATGAAGTTGTAGGCCACTGTCAGGCTGACTGTGACAAAGAAATTTCTGCCAGAAAAAAAAAAAAAACACTCAAAAACCAAACAAAACCCAAGCCACAGGGAAAAGAAAATAAAGGCTGCAGAGATTGTTGTCAAACTTTTAGCAGGTTGAAATCAGAGCTGCCATGCACAATGGCTCGAGTGTGCAGTTTTCAAAAGAGGCGTCTGGAAAAAACAAGCTTCGAATCATTTTGGATGTGAAGCCAAAGGAATTGAGAATAAACATTTTGGGAACAGAAAAAAAGTCCATTAAGAGGGGTCAGGGCAGAAACAGTTCACCTCTACCTGAGCTAGTGATCAAGCTCTGAGAAGCATCCCAGGTTTTTTGGAGGATGGTTTCACTGCAGCTCATTTAGCCCTACCCTTTATATGACAGAGCTTCGGACGCTGAGCGGTAGAGTGGCCGATCAGCCCTGTGAACAGAAAGCACGTTGAACTGCAGGATTTCTTTGCTTTTTGTGATGTGTTAGGACCAGTTCCAAACTCCTCATAATCGTTGCATTAATCTCACAAGCTGTGCCTGACTTCAACTCTGCAACATTAGAAACAGGAGGTTTCCACCAGCCTGGCCTTTGACAGCCATTTAGCCACTGCCTTTGTGAGAACTCGTAGAAGGAAACCAGAGCTGTGTCTCCAAACGTGGCCACTGCTCCGGGAGAGAGCGAGAGCCACTCCACTCTGCTCAAGCTGGAAACACCTTTGCATTTAAAAGTCAGCTCCAAAGAGCTCCAAAATGTTGGTCTCACTCTGCCCCGAAACGCAGCACACCCCCCAGCAGGCAGGCGAGGTGGAGGAGCCCCATCCAGGCCCTTTTGTGCACAGTGCTCTGAACAGACACGAAATAAGCAAAAGCCACAAACCAACCATTCATCCCTTCCTCTCCTCGGGGTGTCAGACCAGAGGCACATGCCTGTCTTAGGCATAAATCAGGGAGGACGGGGGTATCTGGGAGTCCCTCATCCCCCTGTGCAGGCAGGTGTGGGACGCAAGGATTCTCTGCCCACAGTGCCTGAAGCTCCTTCCGTGTCTCCAGTACAGGAGCCCATGCTGTGGCCAGCCTCTGAAGGCTGTACAAGCTCAAACCCCTCAGGATGTAGCAAATGACGGGGCACCTTGTAAGGGGCAGAAAGGAGAGGGGCTGCTGCCAGCAAGAAGTCCCCCAGACAGGGCAAAGACCAGCAGCTGGGGCTTGTACCATGGTCTGGGCCTGTTTGCCTGACACAACCAAAGAAGTATCTATCGAAGGCTGTAGCTTACACTAAGGAGTAAAGCCTCTTCCCTTCAAGCAGATGGTGCCTCTGTGCTCAGACAACACCGCACGCCGGATGGGAAAAAGCAAAAGGGGTATGTGCTGTGGAGGATGGACAAAAGCAAGGCAGAGAAGGACAGAGAATTCAATTTTTCTACCACACAAGTTATCCCAAGCAGCCTGTAATAAAGCTGTCATGATGGAGGAATTGAAGCCATGCCGACGGCTAGCAGCCACACTGCCAGACTCTCGGGCATGAGCAGATGCTGTAGTTGCAGAGCATCCCAAGGGGAGGAAGGAGGTTTGCACAGCATTCAGCGGCCATTTGCTCTCCACGAGGGCATTTTGTCTGCCAAAGGAGGTGCTGCAAATAATAGGAAAATGAGGGCAAAAGCCAGGTTCATGCCACAGCAGAGGTGGTTTCCATGTATTCACTAATCCTCCCTGGAGTTCTCGCCCATGAACTTCCTTTGCATCCTCTTGAGACTACAAAAACTCATAGCATCCCCAGTATCCTGTAGTGAGGAGTTTCACAGCTGCAAACCTCCAAAACAGCAGCACACCAAAATACTTTTGTACTAAACTGAGTGTTTAGGGTTGTTCTTCTTTCCCAAGATGCGTAATTCACAGCTACAGACAGGAACAGAGCCAGCCCTGCAGGCGGTGGGGCTGCTGAGGGCCAATGGTCTTGGGGCTCAGGGCATTTTTGCCCCAAGTCCTTGTAAACCTGCCCAGCCCCGCTGCACATCCCAGCATGCGGAATCCCTCCCAGCCCACTCCACTCTCATACATGAAGGAGCAGCAGCTCACGCTGAGGCCAGTCAGCTGCTAAGCACTGGGAGTGCTGTGGCCAACAGGATAACAAGTGGAGAACCAGCATCTACACACCTTTTTCCACACCACTTTCCACATCAACTGCCATAGTTTTATAATATGCAGTGCTTAAGTCCAGTCTGCATCTGTCCATCCTTTAAGCTTCTTTGAACTTCAGTCTTGCACAGAGCTAATCACACTGCCAATAATTGCTAATAATAGCAGCAGTGCTTCAGGCTTTCAGGAGCACTGATTGCAGCCTAACAAAACTGCAGCAATGCTGGATCTCTGAGGTCTCCTCCAAGCCAGCCCTTTCTCAGTCTGGCGAGAGAGCAGCACATTGTAAAGCTAAAACGCTCATTTTGGGATCCTCCGAGTCCCACCCAGGCTGTTCACTGGTGTTTCACACCCCACACAGTCTGCTGCCGAGCTCCCCTGAGGGACTCAGCAATTACCATCCCTGTAATGAATGTGAAAAGCATTTAATTAATTAAATATATTCAGCGTTAAACATGTTGCGAAGGCTGATCAATGCAAGCACAAAGATGACCAAAGCCCCTGCCAGAAAAGGACCTTGTCTACCTGGGACAGTAACCTGGAATGCCTTCCTCTGAAGATGCACCTACCTTTCACTGTGGGTGTAATTCTTCTGTGGGGTAACTCCAGCAGAGACACGCCGGCGGGGAGCGTACCTGCTTTGCTGGGGAAGGGGTGGCCAAGCTTAGCTTGACTGCCTGGCAGGGAGGAGAAAGGCAGCTTCCAAATCATGGTGCAGCACTGCTGTCTACATTATCATTTTGCAGTCTTTTAATTACTTCAGAAAAATTATTTAATTAAGGCCTTTTCTGTACAGTTCTAGTTCAAAACTGCAGCCTGTCAGCTGTACTGGTCCTAAACTGAAAGAAGAAAGGTCCCTGAGAGAGAAACATCTCATTCTCCCAGGTCAGATCATGCTGGCATTTTCTTAGGTCTCAAATACACATAAACATTGCTACTGACAGCAATCAATTTACAACCCAGCTGGCTTTTGCCTTTTGTTAAGCACGTTTCCCAATTTTAATAGGTTAAAACTTGAGGTCCTGAGAGGCATCTGGTTTCAAGCTCTCTTGTGCATTACAGACCTGGGTATATACTTGAAGTCTCCACTTCCCAGCATTTTACATCCATAGGACATCCTTGCAGCTACACTGCATCTACCGTGTGGGAAGAAGTCCACAATAAAACTCTTATGATAGATAAGAGCCCGGAGGGCTTCGACACTGACCACCACCTACATCCCCTATTCCTCGGAGAAGCCAAACAGCAAATGAGAGCAGCAGAGTCACCTGCCCCTGAGCACAGGCACTCTAAGGCCCTGCAACACCTGACACTCTCCCCTGCTCAGCCATCAGACCAAAGTCACCTTGCAAACCTGCCTCTGAATTCCCTTTCTGTGGAGGACGCGGGGAAGTCGGCGTGGCCAGGCTTTCTGCAGAGCCGCCTGCTCAGGAGGGGTTAGCAGGGGTCTGGGCAACCCAGACGCACAGCCCAACACTGTCAACAAGGCCAAGTGCAAGGTCCTGCACATGGGTCGGGGCAATCCCAGGTACAAATACAGGCTGGGTGGAGAATGGATCAAGAGCAGCCCTGAGGAGAAGGACTTGGGGGTGCTGGTTGATGAGAAGCTCAGCATGACCGGGCAACGTGCGCTTGCAGCCCAGAAAGCCAACCGTATCCTGGGCTGCATCACAAGAAGCGTGACCAGCAGGTCGAGGGAGGGGATTCTCCCCCTCTCTGCTCTGCTCTTGTAAGACCACCTCCTGCAGTACTGCCTTCAGCTCTGGGGCCCCCAACACAAGAAGGACATGGACCTGTTGGAGCAAGTCCAGAGGAGGGCCACGAAGATGATTAGAGGGCTGGAGCACCTCTCCTGTGAAGACAGGCTGAGAGAGTTGGGGTTGGTCAGCCTGGAGAGGAGAAGGCTCCGGGGAGACCTTAGAGCAGCCTTCCAGTACCTAAAGGGGGGCTTACAAGAAAGCTGGGGAGGGACTTTTTACAAGGGCATGCAGGGAGAGGACAAGGGGCAATGGCTTTAAACGAAGAGGGAAGATTTAGGTCATATATAAGGAAGAAATTCTTCACGATGAGAGTGGTGAGGTGAGAGGTGAGGTGAGAGAGGTGAGGTGAGGTGAGGTGAGAGAGGAGAGGTTGCCCAGAGAAGCTGTGGATGCCCCATCCCTGGAAGTGTTCAAGGCCAGGCTGGATGGGGCTTTGAGCAACCTGGTCTGGTGGAAGGTGTCCCTGCCCATGGCAGGGGGGTTGGAACTAGGTGAGCTTTAAGGTCCCTTCCAACCATACCATTCTATGATTCTGTTCTATGACACCGTTGCTCATGGGGAGTCTCGTTGTGGCTGTGTGTCCCCAGGGTCAGTGGCTCTGCACTGGGAGGCCTCAGCCCAGGTCCCACATCCCATTACAGGCACTGCTAATTTTGCCAAAGTCGATGAACTGAGAGGATTGAGGAGAGAGCAACAGGCAAAACAAAACAAAGAGACTAACAACATACGAAGAAAGGCTGAAGGAAGGGGTTTAACCCAGCGCAGAGAAAAAAAATCAAAGGGGTGATGAAGAAGCACTCACTGCAGAGGGGGCTACGACAATCATCAGGTGCTCTGCATCCTTTACAAACAGTAAGAAACACACAACCCCATTTCCAACAAAGACAGGGGAGGCTGTTAGGACACACAACAGCAGAAGCTGTGGGGATGCCTATGGAAATTGCAACTTAGGGATGTTATGGAAACCCTTTCCTCACAGGGCTGCAGGAGGAGCGCAGTTCCCTCCGGCTTTGTGAGAGCTGGAGGTGGACAGGGCCCCACCAGCCCCAGCATCACCCGCTCTGCAAGGCAGCAGCCCTGGAGCAGGAGGGAGCTTCAGCCTCCCTGTGCTGGCCAGGCTCTGCCCAACTCGGGTGTCGCCCGCCAGCCAGAGGAGGAGAATCCCTTCACGAGGGGAAGCTGCAGCTCCAAGATTAGACGCTGGCCCTCGATAGTGCCCAGGCTTTCCCTGCAGAGCCCTGCCGAGCACGCAGCCAGGGCTGAGAGGCAGCCCTGGGTATGGGAGCGCTGGGATAAGCGTTAATGGTTCTGCAGGGATGAGCTTATTGAAGATAC
This sequence comes from Cariama cristata, assembly GCF_000690535.1. Classification (NCBI taxonomy): domain Eukaryota; kingdom Metazoa; phylum Chordata; class Aves; order Cariamiformes; family Cariamidae; genus Cariama; species Cariama cristata. Next base: position 57,906 of record NW_009627530.1, on the reverse strand, counting down.
TTGCACAGGAGCAGCAGAGCACACAGGCACCCTAAGGCCCTGGCTGAGAGACAGGGGGGACAGAAGTAAATAAATAATAAAAAAAATAAAGCAGAGTCATAGGGCACCCTGAGGGTTTGAGCTTGGCTCTAGGCAGGAGCAACTGTAGCTTGTACTCCAGATTTTACAATGTCTTTCTAGGACTTCTGAAATTTCAAGCTGGGGGTGGGGTCTCTACCTCCTCTCAGGACTATTTATTCTCCTCTTTTTTTTTCTCCTTATTCAGCATTTCCTCCTATTATCATAATCCCCATCTTTCGGACACATCGCTTGGCAATAGGTCGCATTCAACTGCATTCTCTTTATTTTGTAGTGAAGGATACAGTCTCATGTGGCATCTCCCATAGATGATGCCTCAGGAGGAGTAAGATAAATCCAGCTAGACCAGCATAGGGGAGCCTCCACAGGGTGCTGGCAGCAGCCATGGCACCCAGGCCTTCTCCCACCCCAGCTCTGCCAGGGCAGCTCCAGCAACACCCGCCGGGGCAAGCCAGCCTGCCCCAGGCCAGCAATGTTGGCTCCAGAGACCCTGCAGGATGGTTTTAAGGAAAAGGCCTTAAAATCCACTTTTACAAACCACCTGAAGCAGCAAAATTGCCCAGAACCGGTTAGCAGAACAGCAACGTGTTTGTGCATTTATTCCTAATGGTCTACGCAACCCAGTCCAAACTCAACATTTTGTTGTTTATGGGCACAACATGTTCATTTTATGGGAACAGACCTGCTCTGTGCTGTAAGACTTCCTGCAAGCGACTGTGGTGTTAATTTAGAAGATGGCATTCTTCCCAAACAGTCATTATTAAACCAATAACCCTACGTTACCTCCAGCATCAAGGGGCAACATGCTCTTGGAGGCAAGACAGAACAAAGGCCCTGGCGGTAGTAATTGCAAAAGGGCTTAGGGGCTGTTCTCTTCAGGGAAGGGAGAGAGATGCAGCCTGGCCAAACTCCAGTGCATGTGGTTTTAAAGATCCTCACTTGAGTTGTGTTGTGTTGATGTGCAGCGCTAAAGAGCTGCCACTTCTGCACCCATGCCTGGCTGAGCTACAGGAACTCTTTTCAGCATCTCTCTGCCAGATACGACATCTCTCATGACTTTTATCATGGAATGGATGCGTGTTTGTAATCAGCTTGGAAAATCTGTTTCTGAGCTTAATTCTAAAGCCTCATCTTTGCTACAGAAACAACTGTAGTCAGTAACACAGCCTTCCCTCCCTTCAGCAGCATGGGGAATGATTTGCTGTCCTGGGAAACTGGTCACAGCATAAGCCCGCAGGGTTTTGTGACATCAATGTTTGATGCCTTTGGTTTAAGTGCTGAACACACTGTACAAGCACAAGTGGACAGCCTGAACCGGGAACTCTTCTGCAGTGCTAAAATTGCCAGTCATTCAGTCAACCCCATAAGCTAATCAGTAGTTCATGCAGCAATTTTATCAATTCACAGTGGAAGGCAAGGGGTTAATGCCAAGGTTAAAAACACTACAGGATTTGTCTCAATTCTTTCCATTCTGGTAATCTTAAGGATCACCTTGCATGTTCTCACAATTTTGCTGAAGAAACATTTTATTTAAATGCCTTCACAAAATGTCCTTCTGAACAGACAGACCACCCAGGCTTTGCAAGGGCAAGGATGCTAACCACCAGCCTAAGATGAGGCAGACCAGCCATAAATGCATTGCCTCGTGGTTGCAGGTGGCCTTGCTGTCACTGGAGAACGCAACTTGTTGCACTAGATCTGACACGAAACTGATGATAGCTGTCCCTCAGAGCTCTTTTCAAAGGAATCCCAAACTTCAGTCCTCCCAAGCTGCCTGGGACGCAACACATCGATGCAGAAGTCTGTCTCAGTATGTACTTCTGCAAGCAAACAGATTTAACACATTTCTAATCATTTGGTTTGGCCTAAACAGAGCATCAGTAGTTGCTGTCTGGCTATAGTTCCAGCTGTGTTTCATCAACAGGGAAGATGATTAAGGAAACAGCTTGCCTAGAGGCTGGAATCTCCATCACTGTCTAGCCCATTCTTACATCTTGCCAAACATCTGGCAGGAATGAGTTAGGGAACCTTATTTCTGCATGAAGCAGGGTGGCAGGCTTGAAGGCACCTTGAGGTATCTTCTAGTCCTGCCTACGATAGTTTGCTCTCTATATCAAATGGTTCTGGGATCACACATTAGAAACGCATTGATAGGGCTCTGCCATGCAGCTAATGACGAGACTGCCTGTGCCTCTTGAGTCTTTCTACATGACTTCATTTCTACAGGATTTGTGTTTTTCATGATCATTTATATGTTTTACCTCCATTAAAGAATCCTCAGCTTATAGACAGGAAATTTAAATCTTTTTAATGTCCTTTTCCCCACGTGAGCAGTAGGTTGTGCCAAAACCAAAAGTAGGTCTCAAGTCATGGGTCTAGCCTCCCTCCTTGCTTTGGACTGAAAGGCAGTGCCACGGTCCATGTTATCTTCAAGGCCAGCTGTTGCACAGGCAATAATCCCATCACACTGGGTGACAGCAGCCCAGATATGCTACCCTCAGCCCATTGCCACTGTTCACAGCGAGCTGCAGAAGAGTTACACTTAGGACTGTCATGTTCTTGCACAGCTCCCTCTCTTGAGAACCAAGAAGTCTGAAAGCCAAAATCTGCTCCTGCAAGAAGTCAGAATGACGGTCAACACCACAGCTGTAGGAGCACCACATTTGTTTAACTTAAGTAAAGGAATCACAGTCTAGTCCATTGCCTTCACATAACCATACACCACTAATTTCTGTGCGCATCCATGGAAACACAATATACAGAATATCTATTTCTGTAAGATTTTTATTAAAAACACAGTCTACAAAGCAGATCCCCCATAACCAGACGTGACTTAACAGTGTCTGGGCTTCCCCCTTTGCTACCAGAGAGGGCAGCTCAGGACCACAAAGCCATTTATTTAGCAGCAGAGCGCCTTTCACTAGTGTCAGCATCCCCTCTTACACCGAGAGGTTTGATGCCTGCTCAGGACAGCCACAGCTCTTTTTGCAGAGGAAGCATCTTCCAAAAGGACAATTTATTGAAAAACTATAGGATCTCCACAGAAATGTGGTACAGTAGCAGGAGGAAACAAAATGGCAATTTCCTATCTCGTCTCATTTGAATGAACACAGTAATTTTTCTTCTGAGGCTATACATATATTCTGCAAAACTCCATTAGCTAAATAAAAACAGTGGTAGGTCATTTAGATTATGTATATTAAAAAAAAAACCAAAACAACCCAAAAACCCTATCCTGAAGTACTGTATTCTAGTTAGAAACCATACCTACAGAATTTACTCGTACTTCCTCCTTCTTATAGGCACCACAGAACAAGTCCAGCGTAAGACACTCAAAATTAGAGATTTTACTATGCAAACACACTTTTGCCCCATTAATCAGAATTAGATTAGAGGAAGATATAAACATCTTATTTATTAAATCAAATAGAAATGCAAAATATGTTTCACATGCCTTACATGGAAAAGAGATGAACTTCCAAGACTTTAAAGCAAGACTGTGTCAGTTGACACACAGGAAAGAGGAACATTTATAAACGGGCACAAAGAGGAGGAAGGACTGGGGGAGGCGACATGGGGATGATGGGCAGTTCCTCCCCACTCTGAGAAAGCTCTCCTAAAAACAAGAATGGAGTTTATGCTGAGCAAGCATCACAAGCCTGAAATTAACTTTAACATATACTTATTTTGGAGGAAGTTGTCTAAAGAAGTACCATTGGCTAATAACTAGTCAAAACAGTAGTCTAAATTATGTATACCATACTGATACAAAGTGGACATGTATTTATTTTTTGAACATCAGTAGGGACAGCAGGAGAATCAGAAACACCAAAAAAATGCTTTTAAAAGCTGGTTCAATCCACAGCCGCATTCTGTGCGACTCAGCTATTAAAATAAGAAAAAAGATGAAAAATAGAATATTTTTCTAAATATTTTAATTACTTTGTCATCCTCCAACTCTTCCTCCCTCCTACACACAATTTCTTGGAATCTGAAATGACACTCAACAGCAAATACAAAGCATACACCAATAGTATATTCCACAGTTTTTCTAGAGAGTCAATAGTCCAGCAATTTTAAAGTGATCTATGTGCAAAAAATAAACACATGAAAGAGTTTCTTAAAAAAAAAAAATCCACTGCAGCCTTAACTTCTACTTAAAAAAAAAATTGAGGATTAGTACTAAATTTCCCCGTCGAGGACAGATCAGTAACTGCAAGTATTCTGCCAAACCTGTGACTTGGTGTTGCAGAACTGTCAACATGCCAAGTTTAGTACCTGCTGGCAAGTGGAAAACAGACTGTATCCCCAAAAGAAGTGGGAAAACCACTATTCATAAACTGGTCTTCTGATATACATAAACATACAGTGCAGGTGTGTATTCAGAGACTGCTACCTACAGCTGAGAACAGTCCTCCCAGCATGACTAACAGTAAATGATTAACAATAAAATGTGCAAGATTCGTAAGAGCAGTATTTGTAATGTTCCTGACTGCTCAACGCCCCTAGGCCTAAACTATCCCCTCATTACTAGTGGTGTAAGTCAGGGCAGCTCTGGTGAAGTTACAGTAGAAATCGCTGTGCATGAGGATTTCTGTGTGAGAAGAACAGTCCCTTGAACTACAGACTAGTTCAGTCCTGACCGCACTACAATAGGGAATTGTGTTTAAACCATGAGTAATCGTGTAATCATCTCCCAGCATAGTACATCTTTTCTGCACACATGGAATGTAAGTGGCCAAGATTTACAACTGATGATTTTGCAGATTTAATGGATTATATTTCTTTAATGGTTCTGGCAATACAAACTCATTAGAAAAACAACACCAAAAAAACAAACAAAAAAAAAATCCCACGCTCACTGCTGTCTGCTTTTTTCTTTATTTGATGACTTATCTGGCACACAGTTAGGGTTTTCTAACAGTGCGTAAGCATTCAAAAAACATCAAATTACTTGGGCTGGGGTGTAGGAGAAGGGTGGTCCTACAGTTAAAGTCCAGGTGTGGAAGATACACCACAATAGGTGATAAAGCTAAATCACATTTGGGTAAATTGTAACTCTTATGTCTCTCTCATTAGTCTAGCAAATGGAGCAGACATCCCAGTTCCTAAGCAAGGGCTGTGAAACAAAACAACCACCAACTCATAAAATGCCTTGAGTTTCCCAGATGAAAACAGGGAAGAGGAGCAAAACATGAGCAGTAAAGTCACTTTGTATTTAATGGCTTTCAAAGTCGCCTTGCAATACAGTTCAAATACCAAAACTATCTCCAACTTGAAAGCCAAGTGGCAGTATTCTCCCTTTTACCACCCACTGCTGCATGGGACTGAAGAGTGTTATGGAAGCTGAGGGGGAGACCAGCTGTGGGAATGTGACCGGTCTTTGCCAGTGTGAAGGAGCAGCATACTGGACCACAGAAAAAAAATCTCACCCAAGAACATGAGGCCTTGAGGATGAAGAATGCAGGCAAACACACTTGGCCTGATGCAAACCTCATATCTTAATGCAGGAAAATGGTGGTTCTGGTGCAGTTCAAAGTACAGCCAAACTGGTTTCATTTGCTGAGGGTTGCTAAACGCTAACAACACGCATCAACATGTGTTTCAAGTGCTGTTAGAACCATACCGTATATGACATTTATCCTCTTTTTTCCTCCCATAATGCACTAAAGTAAATCCAGACCTTAAGGAATAACTTGCATAGTAAGAAAAGGTCATCAATTTAATCATTTACTTTAAGCAGGCAAGCAGATTTGTAAACATTCAAAAGCGGCAGCATCCAAGTTACAAACAATTTAAGGGAAAAAGAATTGAGATTATTAAGGTTCTTTATACTCTCAAAAATTTTGGAAATAATCTTTTAAAACACTGCAAACATCGAACACTCGGTTACACCTCTTCTAATCCTGCTAGTAGTCCTGCCTTCCAAGGAATTCTGCTTTCTAAAACGCATGGTCTCACAATTGCCATACTTTTTAGCATTTGTCATTTGGAAGTCAGCTACTGGAGTATTTCACCTCAGCCTAAATCCCGTTAGCAAAGGGAATGCTTGTGTCTTGATTCAACACCTCTTTAACTTCTGAGGGCAAAGCGTCAAAGAGGTGATCTTCCACCACAAGCCCGCTTTTCCTGAGAAGTTGACACTGCCCCAGCGTTGCTGGCAGACGGTCCAAGCAGTTTCCCTTCAGTTCCAGATGAGTCAGCTGCACCAGTTGACTAACTTTATCTGGGATTGAGGTAATACAGTTTTGTCCCAGACTCAAAGTCCTCAATTTAACACATTTAAACAACTGTTTTGGCAAAATGTCGACTTTGTTTCCTGTGATGTGAAAATGCTGCAGATTTTGAAGCAAACCTATTTCCACTGGGATCAATGCGATTGAATTGTAGCTTACATCTAAACACCTAAGTTTCTGTAAACTGAACACTGCGGCTGGTAAAGATTCGAGTTTGTTATTGGAGAGATAAAGGGACTCTAAATTCTTTATGTGGGTAATGGAGGAAGGAATGTTGACTATTTTATTGTGCCACAGCTTTAAACAAGTAAATCTTTTTAAGTGCTGGAAACTGATGATTTCTTCAATTGTGCGTATGCTATTTGACTTTAAATCCAGTTCCTGTAAGTTAGAGAGGCTGAAGATGGCGTGGGGAATTCTCTCCAGTTCACAGTTCTGCAGTTCCAACTCTGCAACATTAGTCATTTTCTTAAGGCTATTGAGTACCACAAGCTTAGTCCCGTCATTATGAATGACCAGTTTTGTCAGATGTGGTGCCACATCTGTGATATTGGGTGGAATTTTGGTCAAATTGCTCTTAACGTGGAGAATTTTAAGGTGTCTCAACTCTCTGAGAGATTCAAGCCCTATCATTTTATTGTTTTCAGAGTTCAAGTTGCCTATCAAGTACAATTCACGGAGGTTTTTGAGCAAATACACCCACGCAGGAATTTCTGCAACATCTGTGAATTTTACATGAAGGCATCTCAAGTGGTCCCGGAGGAAGCTGAAGGCAGTCTGCTCAACCTTTGCAGGGCAGTGGCACAGATGAAGCTCCTGAAGATTTGTCATCTGGGAAATTTTTGCTGGGATTTTTGCTTCAGGAATCAGCTCCAGTTTCAACACATCCAGATCCGTCAGATCAAACACTGCATCGGGGACCCCCGACAGCATGAAGAGATGCAACTCTTGCTTGTCCTGCGCGTTGCGGGAAACATGTTGTCGCAGCTTTTCGAAAGTCCATTCATGGTTTAAACTAATTTCCCGTAGTTTGTTCTCACTTACCTCTGACAAAAAGACACCAAATCGCTTAGAATACAGCTGATCATACTGATCTACCATGTGCAAGAGAAATGCAAAATCATTTTTGACATCAGGGATATCACTGAAGCTACTCTCTTCTCTGACCTTTTCAAAGGAGTATTCTTTTAAAGGTATTCGGAACAGCCAGAAAAGCGTGTAGAGGCAGATAAAGCCATAGACGCAAATGAGTGAAATATAGCTGATAAGCAGCTTCTTCAACATGTAAGCCATGTTGTGTGTACATTCAAACTGTGTGTAGCCAATCAGGTGTTCCACTTTCGGGTTGCAGATGTGTTCAAAACTAATGGTGTTAACGAAGTTTGCAGTATAGCAGAGAATAAATATGAACTTGACAGTCTTGATGACAGTCTGGCCAACGTAGAGTTTGTAAATCAGATCACTGTCCTCCACGTGAGCCCGGAACTTACGGACTTTCTCAAACAGTGCTTTGGCTTGCTCTCCATCTTTCTTATCTAAAATAGTGACACTGGGAACCTCGATCATCGGCTTGTCAGCTGAAAATTTGAAGCCAGACTTTGTTATCATGGGGGTGCTGGCACTTGGGCTTCCTTCATCACTGCTAGTGGAAACATACTTGGGCAGGGACTGGGCACCAGTTAACCTCTGTTTGTTCTCCTCAGAGTCCTCGCATGCCGTTTCAGACAACGCTTTTGTAGTCCAAGGGGACTCAAAGCACTTCCCTAATATAGACACAAAATGCTCAATTTTTGAGCAAGTCTTGGGATACTTGAACCAAAAATTGCTACTGACTATTAAAATGATAGTATGGATGAGAACAAGATAGGGAAAATACTTTGAATACCAAGGAAGAGCCAAATGATAGCACATCTGGTTAATAAATACGTATTGCTGAAAATCCAGATTTGTTTTACGGCCTAAAGAATCTTTCTGCTCCTTCTTAAGCTCCTCGCCTGATTCAGTGGGTTGATACTGAGAAGAGGTAGCTCTGCTCAGAGGTACATCAGGTGTTACAGTAGGGGCACTTCCAAAGGAAACCGTTCTCACTGATGCGTCTTCTCCTTGACCAGTGGTTGTTTCAACAGTGGTAAAGTCAGCCTTCCCTGATGTGCCAGGTTGTGCTTTTGAATTTACAGTAGACTGCAAAACTGGCAAGCAGACCACCTGGTCTTTGGTCAGCTGCATGGTTCCAGCAAAAATGGCAACCATTAACATAACAACAGCTAGATAATCCATAAATACATCCCACCATGGTTTCAAGATACGGTAAGTTGGCTGGATGTCATTGAGTGATGCAACTTCTGCAAGGGTGAACATTCCTACAAGAGAACAAACACAAAAATCAGTATTGTTGACTGGCGAGTAGGTTATTTTACCATTTAATAAGAACCACACCATGACATACAGATCCTCAGAAGGTTCCAGTTTTCATTATGTTTTGTTGCCTGTCACATATTGCCCATCACTCCACTCACTCTTTTCTCAAAGGATATGTACTGAAATGATGCATTACTTTAGCATCAAAACAGAAGTCTTCTCACTTCAGGCCAGATGATATTTATGTATCTTTGCCACTTCACAGTACAAGCACCAAGGCCTGCTCTGTGCAACTGAAATATCTGAAAGTGCTGTAGCTGGTATGTATTAATAACATGAATAGCAACAATTGATTACACTGCTCAAAAATGGATTCTGTAAAAACAACTGCTTGAGTGTAAACATATGAAATCCAGCAGTAATGTTATTTTGTAGTACCTTGCGTTTAAACAAAATAGCATTTGTTCAATGCTTTTCACCTTGCTCATGACTTGCACAGCACATTTTAGGTCTCTTGTTACATTATGAGCCAGGTCTCTCATTTCTTTTCATCTAACACAGTAACAGTCAACGTCTCCCACTCCTTGCCATTGAGCATCCACATTGCTTACCAGATTGACTGGTTCCTTTCCTTTAAGTACCACTGCACAAGTGAAAATCTTGCAGTTACTACTGAATATTTGGCACAATTTCTTTAAATGTGTTTGGATGTTTTACACTGAGAAACAGTTACCACCTATTCATTGGACCAAATGGTACTGTATAAATTTTTTTCCCCAATTAATGAACAAATAATCCTTCTTCAGAAAAATCCAACCCAGCCAACCAAGGAAAAAAAAAAAACCAACACAACTCTTTCTTAACATAATGGGGAAAATATTTTTTTCAGATTTTCATCACAGCCTGATGACTATAGGAAGCTGGTTAGTCCAGGTAGCACAGGAGCAGGCTGCAAGGCTTTCATTTTAAATTGAACATATGTACTGTGAGACAAAGTGGCAAACTGATTGTGTGAGAATCCAAACCTTTTTGAAGCTTTAAATAGCTTGCTTTGCTTTTTGTTTTGACAAAATCTAGAGGACTCAATTTATCAGTTTTTTAAAATTAAGTTTCCTGTGCAAGCAGGATGTGGTAAAATCATCGTTTTAACTTCTGAACTTGTGACCCAAATTTGCTGTTTCTAAAGCAAAATATGCAGCTTGTGTGCACACACGGAGTGGAGAAGGAGACAGGATGTACATTAGCACACAGTCTGGCTCCCTTTGGTTGGGAGAACAGCTTAGCAGAGCACAAGGAGATCAAAACAGGCAGTAGAAAGATGCATCAGATTTACTGTTTTTAACTTGTAGCATACCAATTTGTATGAACAAGCACCTTACAAACCCTAAAGGACAGTGTCACAGGTCATGAATATACAACATGATTGATTATTTCTAGCCTACTTTTCTCTGAAGAAGATAACAGACATTTCTATATGCAGAACTCAAACATCAGCTACTGCCTATATGGTCAAAGGCATGCATCAGCCCCTCTCCTGCCCACACCAGTGCAATCAGCCCCCGTGATCTCAGTCTGTGGGAAAGGCCAGTGGTCGGCATTACAGAGCCTGGCATGGAGCTCGCAATGAAAATGTCTCCTCCACCACAGGGAGGGATCCAGCCCCTGGCCTCCCACGCTTTCCTCCCAGGAGCTTTTACCAGTTTTGCATACCTAGCCTGGGATTTGGTGAAGGCAGCCAGAGAGGAGAGGGTTTTATCTCACTGCAGCACTCATCTCAGTTGGTGTTCCTGGCGCAGTTGCCAAAATGTAGAAGATAAGACTGAGTTCCTCAGGGACTGGGCAGAAAGAACTTCCAGCTCTCTCCTCCTTTATTTTCCACTGGGCAAACAAATGTAAAATACTCTTCCCTCATCAGTAACACAAGTTGTCAGGGTCTCACGGTTCTCCCAGCTCCACACGAGCCTCCGCCCGGGTCCCGCGCCTTCCCCCACGCACCTCCCCAGGGCCGTAGCTGCTATAGGAAGTGCTGAAGGACACAGACCAGTAACACACCCACAGCTATCAAAGCCTCCCAGTGCTTTACTTGAAGTTAACTACAAACTCCCATTTTCTTTATTGTCTCTTGGTGCTTACCTAGACCAGAATCAGAGCATGACTGCTTGCCCTAGAATTGCTACCTTTGACATTTAAATAACAACCCATGCAAAAGAATAGCACTAGTCGTTTCTACTAATGTGAACAGAGAGATATAAAAGGGCCCTCCTTACTCCTAAAGCACAACTGCCACCTGACAAAAAACACAAAACAGGAGCAGAGCTGTTTGCAGGTTTTTGTTGGTTTGGTTTTTTTTGCTTTCTTTTTCCCCATTCTTTCTTGGAAGCTGTTTGGAAGGGATGCTCTCACAGATCTCCAGGTTGTTTTCACTGTGGTCTCACCCATCCTGGCAGCCACAAGAACTTCTCGTCCATTAGGTTACTAGTGCAATAGTTCAAGAGGAGAGCAGAGCCAAAGGCTTAGCGAGGACAAGTCATGCGTGCATACTACAGCCGTGCCCCTGCACATAGAGCTATGCAATGTGCAGGGAGGAGGCTGCAAGCACGATGGGAAGAAGGAATGAGATGACTGCTGTAACAAACATGGGTAGCTGCTACTGCTTGTTCCTCTGGGGTTAGCCTTTCCGTCAACTTTGCACTAGCTAATTACATGGGAAGTTACTTCATTGCGGTTTGGGGCACAACCTGCAGAATTCCTTTCACAGAATGAAGGTGATTTTTTTTTGCTTCTGCCATGAGAACACGTGGATAAAGCACCAAAACCCAAGCGCTGCAGACGTGGCTGCTCTAAGCAACTGAAATAATGGAAAAGGAGTGAGAGAGCACAAAGTGGTTCCAGTTAGAGACTTAGAAAGAACACTTAAAAAAACCTCTAAAGCTAAAAAAATCACCTCTATCAGACCTCTGTCTTGCACACACACAAAATTATTTCAAAAAAGGTTAGGAGACACAACAGAGCCTGTGTAATCCTCTTCGTGAGGCTGCAGAGAGTGTAGTGTAACAGGAACTTTACACCGAGAAGTACCACATTCAATGCTCTGAACATGTCTTTTCTTTCAAGTTACTGATACTCACAGAAGAGCTGCTGTTTTGGGAGAGATCAGCAGTTATACAACACAAAAAACCCCTCTGTGGCATTACTGTCTAACACTGTATCTCATAAAAGAGAGGTAGACCTTTTTTAGCTAGCGAAAAGTCAATTCCAGGAGCTGAAAACAGGTTTCTGTCCTCACATGTCTAAATATTTTAATGCTCTGAGTCTCAAAAACCAAAAATTAAAAACTATAAACCTACCCACAGTATAAGACACATTCTGACAGGCTGCAAATAAATTTGGTATTTTCTCTCTTAAATCCATCATTACCTATATTGGTGTTTGATTTTACTAAACTAATAACCATAGAACTTAACTTTTATTTTATTTTTGCAGATGCTTAGAAATCAAACTATTAAGAGGTACTCAGAACAACAGGTCTCTACAGTACTGTAATGTTTTGGGGTTTTCTTTATTCCACAGTTAAATTTAAACTATTTAAAGTTTTTAAAACCTGCTTTTAAAGACTACTGTCCAGAATATTCCTTGAAGTAGGTAGATAGTATTTTCATTGCTAATTTTCACCTTCTGTTAAGGGTACCAGACTGGGGTTGGGGTTTTATGATAAACTGCAGTGATGACACGGTAGTATGGAAAAGGAAACAAATAAGAAAAAAAAAAATGTCAATGCCAGTCTGTGTCTGGCAGGCAGAGCCTGCAACTCCCTGCCACAGGTGGTCTTCCCTCAAGACCAGCGGACCAGCGCATGCTCTATTCACAACCCCGATGCAAAAAAGGTCCGTAACCAGGTAGCTCAAACTGAAGAACAAAGTACTATGCAGCTGAAAAGCCAAAATGTCTGATCTCTCATGGTGAAAACATGCATTTCTTTCAGCGCTTTTCAGGGTTTGCAAGGCACCAGATGGACCGTGTGGCTCAGCAGAACATGGGGGTTTGACACACCAAGATCTAGACCCAAACTAGAAAACTGTGGTTCCTGAAGAAAAATAATTTTTAATTACCAATATGGAATTTCAGGACAGTCTCCTTTTTCAAGTAGTATATTTTAGTTTACTTTTAATAAGCGCAGATTTTAATTCAAGCCTATTGCAGTATGATCTTTAGAGCTGCAGTTACACAACATAATGAAGACCTTTAATTTTTGCAAATAATTCTTTTTCCTCCCAAACGCACTGTCTCCAATTCTGTAATTTGGATGACGCTCTAGGATAACATTAACCTCTCCCAGCTCCATCCATTACCTCCAGCTATCTACCAGGTCCATGCTCTCTCTGGGGCGGGGAGGAAATCTCTTTCATCTAGACAAATGCAACTGTTCTAAGCACAACTGTTTCTTGCTACCTTCTAAGATTTTAGGTAGAAAAACTAAAGTTCTGAAAGCAGTGTAGTACTACCTCCCTTTTCATTGCTAATGTGATATGGAGCTCTAGAACTAAACACACTTTGTTTATTTTGCAGATATGTAAGTTACAGTGAAAATAGAATATAAAAAGAAAGTAATTGACAATGACAATACAATACAATTGTTCTAAGTTACAAGCCTACATTAAATCAGCAAGGGTAACAACTAATTTAATAAATCATACTTCTTACCCAATTATAATCCTTTCATTAGTCAAAGAAAAGCTCTAATAGAAAGAGCTCAGAATGCAATTAACCTGGTGAATTTTTCTGACACATTTCAGACTATAAATGCTGAAATACAAAGTGGACATACTGGAGTTATTTCCTAAGAAATTGTTCTAGCTTAAATACAGAAGTTAGAGGAAAAGGAAGCAGCAGATTGGTATGTCACTAATGTTTATTTACATCCTACTTCTTCCTGTTCTTACTGATAAAAACTTCATCTGTCTGCCCCTGTAATTCACTGGCCCTCCTGTTTTAAAAGTATATTTAAAGTTAAAGCAAATTCAAAGTTAGAACAAACAAATAAAACAGAATCGTAGTGCATGAACCTCCCATTTTACTTTCGGGTTCCCAGACTCCAAACAAGCCCACTTTGTTTCAGGAAACCAAAAGATTCTTGAATTAGCTTTGTCCCTGCAACTGGTCAAGAATTTCCTAAAAAAAGCCAAAAAACCAAACCAAAACACCAACACACACCCCAACCATTTCTAGTTGAAAAGAAAAAGTGCTACCATGAACAAAATCGTTTTCTCCCTTCCCACAGGAAATTAAGGAGAAGAAAAGTTTTCCCATAACTAAAAGGCTTCGCTAACTTGCTTTTGATCAAGTGACCATAGGCTTAAATTTATTTCTGCTGTGTATTTTACTCTCTCTTTCCACCAACCATTTCTACTTCCTTTGTTTTTCTACTTCTGCAACATCCTATTAAGGCAGGCAATTAGACCTTAATGTGATAAGAATGGATTATGAGATTCCTCTTAGCCAGGATGCTGTGAATATCAATTGTTTCACAGACAATCTGCAAAGATCAAGAAGATGGCACCATCCTTTTTTTTTTTTTCCTCTTCTCCACAGAACCAAGTGTAAGGAGCCCCAGAGCTCTGGTAAAATAATGCATAAAGACATTCAGAAAAGGGCCTATGACTGAATTTATGCACTCTGAGTACACAGACACATTCATCACCTGCATTGTAACTCAGTTTCTGAGATTAAGAGAAGTTTAAAACAAACTGAAGGAGGTTTAACCAAAACACCAGTAGGCCTTGCGATCTAGTAATAGAGGGAAATTGTCCCTGCTACTGTAGCTGGGAAAATTACAACTATTCCTAGCCCAGTTTCCAGCTCCTAGTACACTGGCTGAGGGACTGCCTCTGGATAGTGTAGAAAAGCAGCAGCCCATTTGAAAAAGAGGAGTTAACTCTCTGCTGCTTTATTCCACAAGGGATTATAGTGCTTTGCTCTACCTGACCCAAGTCAAGTTACAAAACCACTTTTAGGCACAACTGTGACTACGGCTCCTCTTCTCAAGCATGCTGCAAATCAAACCCCCAAATTCAGCTACTCATGGATTTGCACACTGAGTGCCCCTACTGCCCGAAAAGCTCAGGAAACATTCCACAATAAAATACAACATAGGTATTTCTAGGTAGGTAGTTTTGTAGCGTTTCTCTGCTATATGAAATGTTTTGCTACTTCTTCAGCAACGGAAGGTATTGCAGAACATTAACTAACACCAGAAAGCAAGGACTACAGTGCGGCTTACGCTATCAGATACTTCCTGGTAAGTGCTTTTGTCACAGGAAGATCAGAAACAGATTTAACCTAAGAACCTGCACAGAAAGAGATTTCTGTTATTTCTTTTTTTCTACCAAATTAGAAAGTCAAGAATTCCCACTCACTATTTCTTCCCTAAACATCTGACAGCAACCAAAACTACCAGTTTTAGATCAATCTGCAAGATCTGGGTTGGTTTATTTTTGTTTGGCTACACATCAACTAAGCAAACTGTTATTTGTTTGGCCTATTTGATATTTGAGGTTAAGCAAATTTCTACGGTATGGGATATTCATCTGTATGATTTGACTTTAAGATTAATTGCATATCACTCTGAATGTAGTATTTTAGAGATGGTGTACCGCAAGAGCTCTGTGGGCATAATGGATAACTGAATAAGGAGAAAGCAACAAACTCAAAGCTGAAAGGAGATTTCCTATAGAGAAAAACATTCCAACTAAGGAACAAGAGTTCCACAATTGCTTTTAATTATAACTAAATCTCATTATATAAATTTATATGGAAAACCACAATGCTGTTATTTGATAACACACTTACATGATGAAGAAGGATTAATCAGCACCTCTCATACACTGATTATTGAAGAAACAAACAAACCAAACAAAACCCCTGCAACTAACCCATCTCCCCAGTTCCCCCATCCCACTGCCCAAATTGCACAGCTATAATTTTGGACTTTCCCTAAAAGGGAATATATAATCTCTGATATAGACTGTAAATAAATTCCCCAACTAAGGAATCATCATCTTTATGAACAACATTAACTTAACTGACAGTAATTCGGTAAATGAAAAATTATCAAAATCTAGTTTCCCTCAGACTGCATACAGGAAATATTAGGCCTCAGTAAGTTGTAGACAAAAATAAGATTCTTGCTTTATATAATCAGTGTCAAATTAGTACCCATTTACAAAAGTTAAATCTATAAAAAATTTTTTTTTTAAATCTTCAAAAATTCTGCCCTTGAAAGCTGGGCTTGTTCAGGTTGTATAATACTCTAACCTACTTTTGGATCCTACTATTTAAGTGTTTACACTGAATCTTCCTTGTTTACTGGCTCTTTGAAGGTCTAGTGCTATACACAACTCCTACACAGATGGTTTTGTAATCAATGTGATATTTAAAAAGCAGTATTAGCAGCCATAATTTCCCTAACAATAAACTCTCAAATCATACCTCATTCTTGCCTTGCTGTAAATGACCAGAGAAGTCTGGTTAAGGATGACTTTCAAAACAGAAGCCCAATGTTGTACTTCCGACCAGATCCCCAAAGCACCTGAAGATTATTAACACAATAAACTCTGCATTTGCCACATGTGAGTTCTGTGTTCACAGAGCACAGAAAATGAGCAACTTCCCACTTTGCCTACTGCAGTACTCCTGAGCCATGCTCTTATGAGAAGGTTGCTTTGACCAAAAGTACAAGCTTCAGTTTTTATTCACATTTACCCCCAGGCTTCAGAGTGCAGTGCAGGCGCTCAGTATCTTTCAGAATACAACTTGTCAGTTTTTGACCTTGAAAAGGTCAGCGAGATCCTAAGCTGACTGTTCAGTAACACTGCTCTGTCCTTACTTTGTGCAGGTTAGTAGCAGAGATCATAAAGGGCATGAGAGAAGAGAGGAGAAGGAATCAAGAGCAGAGAGGAGAGTGGTCCTTGAGCATCCGTCTGTATGGTCTCTGTAGGTGGTAAAGAGCTCAGTATAACAACTATGAGTTTTGCAGTTCAAGCCAGTTAACCACATGTGATTTTACAGTTATAAAACAAACCACATAGCAAGCCAACATGCAAGAAGCCAAGCGAGATGACTAATGAGGCTAGACCCCAGCAGGGGTAAATACTGAACTTATGCTTTCCATATCTGTAACAGTCCATGAACGCACAGGCATTTGACAGGCAATTTCTCTCAGGAAGAACATGAATCTTGCATAGCACAACTGTCTGAACAGAAATCCTACAGCAGAGTAACAAGGACCTTGCAGATGAAGGCAAAGAACATGCCTCGGTGTACCCTGGCACACGCACTCCAAACCTTACATTGCCCTTACAACCACCATTATTTACACAATACTGATTGATCCTTCTTTTATCAGAGGGAATGCATCCCCAGCGATCGAAGTAGCTACACTAAGGCTGAGCGATCAGATTTCCAACACCATTTTCTGTTTTACTTAGCCAGACTAGAGCAAAAACAGTGAATGGACACTTTGTATCTCATTTCACACCATTCCTAAAACATATCCAAGCCCAGGATCTTGAAAAGACAGTCTAACTTGTGTGTGCAAGACCCCCATTTTAACACTAAGCACTTTTACTCAAGTACCGTCACAACTGAAAGTTACTTCACTTGATTTAACCTGTGCTAACATGGACATACAATGCAATTAAAAGTTACACCATCCAATAAACTCTAACAGCTGCTTGCGCTCAAGTGTTAAGCATTTAATCCCTTTACCATTTCAAAATCTGCTGTTCCCCTACCTTTTAGCCAGTGATGCTTCTGCAGTGTTTTTGCTACCACTATCAGAAGTACAGGAACACACAGTAAACATCTGGCACTTCTGACCAGAGCACTTCGGGAATTTATCAAGATGCAAAAGCAAGCTGCACCAAAATAAAAGCCCATCTGGTAACTCCAGTCCCTAGAGGCTGCTTTTTATTACTAAAAAATCCACAGTGATACTTTTTTTAAAAAAAAAAGTAATTAAAATAATTGGAAGAGGAAAAGGAAAAAATTATAATAAAATTATATTTCCTTTTTAGTTTAGAAATCTGAAAACCAGAACAGGTAAAAATGGTTTAAACCCTGAGATGTTACTTAAATGTGCCTTTACATAACTAAGTCCACATGGCTACAAAGTTTGTTACATGAAATAGCTTGATCTCAGGTAGAGATGGCACTCAGCAACACATGCAACTCCTCTCAAAAATACTCCTTTCTGATCCACAGCCACACACGCTGCCAGTCTTTGTCTCATCTTGTTCTGGATTCACTTGGAACTGGGGCAACTTCAAAAGCAGTAAGAAACTGAAGTTGGCATAGAGCTGCTAGTTCGGTGATTTTAAGCCACAGAATGTAAAGATACAAATCTTATTACAGGATATATTAGTACCTTTAACTACACACCCTAAACATACCTAAAGAATAGGAAGGAGTGCCTACCAAAGAAAAAGTGTGTCACTGAAGTTCACACTCTTGTAGGTTTTAATAGCTCCGCTTAAGGGCAAAATGACCTCTCTACCCCAACTCATGGTACTGAAGTCTAGGTTTACTTAATTTCTAAACTGTATTCCCATCAGAATGGAAGCAGGTTTACTGAGTAACTAAAGTGAGTTATTTTCAACTAATACTTTCCTTATTTTTATTTTTAATGGACATGCCAGCAACCTTGCACTGGAACATTTACAGCATCCTCACAGAGATCTAGAGCCAAGAGGAGACAAAAAATTCCTTTAACTAAAGAACAGGCTCCATTGTTCCCTACCTGAGCTGGTTCATCTCTTCAGACAGCACAGCAAACACAGTGACTCTCACTGGGTTACACATTAAACAGAAGTTTCATATATAAGATTTGCACACATATGAGCTACTGTATTTTCAAGTACCTGCAGTGATGCTTCCATTACTTCCACTACCTAAAAGTGATCTAGGAAAGGTCACACTTAAATTAAAAAATTAAAACAACAAAAGCAAATTAAACACACACAAACCACCCACCAAAAAGGACTCAGCAACACAAGAAGCTACATGTAAACACCAGCCTCCTACTCACACATCAGAGTTCCTCTGTTTCTGCCAAGATCTCTCCCATGGCAAGAGCAGTAGGAAGGTGCATCAAGTACAGCTGAGAATCAGGATATGAAAAAGCACACTTTAATTCCACCTTTCCTTTTGCCCACTATGCCAACACAGAGTTTCCTTGATAAAAAAAAAAAAGGCAAGTTTACAGCTCAATAAATAGGCTGCACCCTCAGTTTTCAAATACACAGTCTCTCCAAATCTTTATGGGACAAGTCAAACTATGTTCCTACTTAAATGTCACGCAGCTTCTTTTCTCCCCAGGGAGAAGGGGAGACTTCCCTGCTCAAGCCAAGGACTAGCTGTAAAGCCATGTCACAGAAACCAGTCCAGATAACTGCTAAGCAGCCTCCAACACCCCTCCCACCATCCTGTCTCCCCCCACCCTGGGTAGACACCACACAACAGATAGCCTGCTCCCAACTCTACCTGCTCTTTATCAAGCAAAGATACCTTCTGTGCTTCGGACATCCTGCCAGATGGGTAACAATGATGACTTCTCACATAAAACTCTGATCAACAGATGAATGATGACTTATTAATGTTACCACATTCCTGCCAAGCTTCCAAGAGCTGAATCTCCAGCAGTTTCATGCCAGGAAAAATGCCTGCAGCTGAAGCATTTATCCTCAAAGGGATTTATTTAAGTTTACGATATTTCTTCTTCCTCTTCTAAACTTAAACTACTTTCTGTAAGAGGCAAGCTATTTACTTAGTCCATCTAGTCCCGTAATCGTTTGGTTCAGGGTGTGCACTTCAATCTCAGTACTTAAGCATAAAAAGGAATTACGCTACAACACAGATTTTGGAGGCTGCTGTTCTGCAATTTTACTGATGAGTTCAGATCACCTCCTTCCTTTTTATGCTTTATTTTCCCCATTCAAAATGTTGCCTTAAGAATAGAAAGAATGTTCCAAAAGACTCGCTGTCTTCCCTGAGACTGCAGAATTCCTGCTCCAAGGAGCAAGCTTCCAGCTCTGCAAAAAAGTTCAGTAAGGCTCAGTTGTGGTGTTTGCTGCCATTCAGCAGCATCAACAGATCCATACAGCCCCCAATTCAAATATTTACTATTGCTAAATTTATATTATGATTTGACCCAAATGCTCCAGCTGGAACCATAACCTCTGCACTGAGGGCTCTCCAGCGGGGAGACAGGGCAGAAAACCTTTGCCCCTGAAGGCTTACAATCTAAAAGTGATTATTTGTTAGGCAATGACAAGCATGTTTGTGGCCATAATATTGAAAGCAAAAAACCAAAACCCATCAGGCTTCCAGAAAAAGAGAGAAAAAGTAGGAAAACAGTGTGATTAAAAGTATAATCAAACTTAACATTTTAATGCACTGCTATCTTTGAAAAGGCTTAACATTATGTCCAGATAAATCCGTTTACAGTTACAGCATTCCTATATACTTAGCCGTACTCCTTCCCACTGTTTTGGGGATGATGCTATCTCAAAAATAAGGCACTAAACGTAACAGGTCTTGAAACCTGCCTTTCCAGCAAAACAGACAACGAAGCTTTCCTGTCCAGTCAAATCTGTTTTAAAAGACAATGAAGCTTTCTGAGTACGTACTTTACTTCAACTCAAATAAACAAAACATAGAAAGGAGACATTTCATTCAATCTCATCTGTGGACAGATGCCACTCGTGCTCCAGCACTTACCACCTTGCAGTGATTACTACAGCCTTCCCCACACACTTGCAATAATGTTTTTGGCAGTCACCTTCACAGACATGCAGTCATGTTCCATGTCACTGTCTGTCTGACATTTACAGCCAACGTGCTAACTGCTCGGATGGCCAAATGGGGAAATTGGTCCAGAGGCAGCTTTTCTTATTCTGCAGGTAGCTTCCCCTTACCCCAGATGCTTGCTATTTGAACTTGTTTTGGCCAGTTACTCATCACTTAAAGCAGCACAATAGCCACGCCTCACCTGCTACAGAAATAGAAGGAGATTTGCCCTCTAACTGAAAGAAAACAAAACAGTCAGGTTTCATTGTTGCCATTGCTTCAATTACAGCCAAACCAGGTAATTTTCACATCCTCCAGCAGGCCCCAGTCAGGTCCCCAGGAGGTTCTGTGCAAGCCCAGCTAACCAGCAAGGCAAGTCCAGGATGCAGCACTAGCATCACACTGACCTGGGAGAAGGGGCCTTTCCTTCTAAATCATCTTCTAGCCCTTCTACGAGCATGCCAAGATTTCAAGAAAACAGGCAAAACAGAAAGTCTGAGCTTGTGCAAGTATATCACCACTGATTTCAGAGTCCTGGCTCTCATTGTGTCTCCCACTGAGCATAATCCAAGGCGTTCAGAAAGAGGCGCAAACCAGCCCCCCTTGCTGCCCTGGTGTCCTGTGCAGAACAAGGTAGAGACACAGGACGTGTCCTAAGGCAAATTGTTCTTTGACATCATTTCCAGCAGGTATTTCTACAGGCACGTGTGATGGACAGGGTATCACCTACTCACATACATGAAGCAGGAACAATGGAACAAACGTTGCTTTTATATTGTAACAGCGCCAGAGAACACCAGTCCCAGTGCAGTGGTGGTGGCAGGAGACAGGACAACTACAGCGTTCCTCTCCAACAGGCAGGCAGAGACCTCCTCACACTCCAGAGTGATCAGGTGGCATGGCCCTGCGGGCCTGCAAACACCCCGCTCTTGGAACAGGGCGGCCTGGAGGCAACCTGCAACTATCAGGGGACAGCAGGGATTACTTCAGCTCTCGGTTTGCATTTCAAATTGTTGACACAACACAAAAACAAAACCATGAAATGGCCACAAATTGCCCACACAGTGACCTGTATCCCGTCACAGCTGAATGCGAGTAGTCTTCGATACACCAGATTTATTCATAAGTTTGGCTGGCACAATTTTAACAAGTATCTATTCAAGAACGTTAGGACAAGTAGCCAACTACTTTATTTATATGTTCCTGTTATCTCATCTGCACGCTTGGACTACTGCCTGTGCATGTGGGTGTACAGCAATAATATACATATGACTACATTCCCATAAACCATCAGTTAAGAGTTTAGGATTTGTCATGGCCAGACCAAAACATGAACGAAACCATCCATTTAATTTATTATGAAGTTTTATAACAGCCTGTCTTTGACCAAGAATGTTGCCTGCCAAATTATGCCTCAAGTGCATTTCTTTTTTTTTTTTTTAAATAAGAAAAATGTATCAAGGCTCAGAACTCTATGACAGTTTTTGTTCCCTTTTAGGCTAAACAGCAATTCTAATCTCCATTTCAAGTTCCTCAAAGGCTAACAATAAAACCCTCTTTCTCGTAGATGTAAGACCAGCAAGCAACTGTGGATTAACAAACTTAATTAAGTTATTCCTTTAAGCCTTCATCCCAAGAACAGACTTGCTTTAGGAAGCCAAAGTGAAGGACTGTTCTCTACCCTCCATCACAAATCTCGGGACATCCAAACACAGCACCAATTGACCTTGCAGGACAAACCCGAAATGGCGGCTTTAAGCAGGCAGGTGATGTGCTACTGCTCTAAGTTCTTGCACATGAACACAGCCACGTCCCTGTTCAGTGAAGCAGCCTTGGATCACAAGGCCTCTGAGAAATACTGAATCTGGATCCTTGCTCATCACACATAAGCAGGCATGAGGTGGCTGTTATTTTGGGTTTGAAGCCAAGAAAGGGAAGAGCAGTACAACAGCTGGCTGGCAGTCAGTCAGACATCGCTCTTTAGGCTTGATGGAAAGTTGCAGCCTTGTCCCAAAATGGGGCTAATGGCTTATTGTGCTGCTTGCTCTGTTACAAGTGGCAGAGCTACTGTTAGATTAAAACATTCTTTATATGATAGACCACTATGGCAGTTCTGCTCCTGACTCATTAGGGGTGTTCTCTGTCTCATCATGCCATTCACCAGATGCCACTGCCTTCACAATACTTGCATTGTATGTTCTGTTGTCCTTGTGTAGTGCACAGCTCCTGGGTCTTGGTCAGAGTGCCTTCACATTCAAACAAACAAAAAAGTGAGTTTTGGGCAGAAAGCTAGACTCTGCTAGCACTTGATATTTATATTGTATAAAAGGTTCAATTTCCTACTCTGTATCAAAGCCTTACTGTATTATGCATTGTGTAATCCTGTCTTAAAAGGATTTCAGCCCAAAAATTCAGTTGAATTGCATCAGATTTCATACTGTATAACACAGCAGAGTGTTTGAGGAAGACAAAGTTTTGAGCTTCACCAGTTATAAAAGGAAGAACCTTTAAGTCTGTACTGTGGGCTAGAAGTGGGAATAAATCTGCTTTTATCTTCTACATTAGCAACACTCTGACCACAGAAAAAGTCTCAGAGTAAAGACATCCTAAAAAGGTTCGCAAGTATTAGCAGCGTGTTGGAATTGTTCCTTAATATGTGACTCTATTCTGAAAAGTCATTTAACAAAGATACCAAAGGATATAAGTTAGCAGGAAATTTTGCTATTTCCACAAGGATGTACAATTCACAAAGAAAACTATTTCTCTCCAGTTACTGGAAGTCTTCCTCAGGGACTGTAGCTGAAGCTTCCACATACAGTTAATCTGGGGATAACACTTCTTCATGCTCTGCGTAGACTTACTTGCTGAAGCTGGCCATATTCACTGATTTACTTGCTTTTTCAAATTAAGAGAAGCATGTTGTAATAAAGCTTTACTTCCACCCCAAGGGAGAAGATACAACTGGCTGTATATGTACAAGAAACAAAACAAAATGAGTAATCATGAAGTGGCTTTAAAACGAAAACAAAACCCCCAACAAAAATTAACACTCACGTAGGTAAATGCCAACAGGCTTAGACTACAAGATCTCAAGTTATATAAATAAGAGCAATAATGCTATTGTGACTCATTTATTAGGGAATCTTTACTGTCTTCAGTTAACAAAAAAAAGTGTGATGACAGTACGCTTGAAATTATCCAGTTACATAAAATGATTTCTTGCTTCTGAGTTGCTGTTTGTGAATAGCTGAAATTTGAACAGAGATCTGAATAAAGATCCTTCTACCCCCTCACTGTAATACAGACTTGAAAGTTTATTAGCAATGAGCAAAAGCATAAGCAGATTAGCATGAAATATTCAAATTTTCCAGGTTAGACTTGCATTTAAGCTTTTTAATTAGGAGCTCTACACCTTCATAGTCCAAAGCAAAGGTCAGCAAGGAACAATCAACCAAGTTATGTCACCACAGCCAGCTAGTCTTCTCCAGTCCTCCTCCGAGACAGCTGTAACTGTCAAAGCCACAACAGACTACAGGTCTGATCCTCCAACTCCTAGACAAGGTCCCCCTGCCAACTGTAACACCATCTCACCAACCACCACAGGACAAAGTATTTCTTCTTACAAGTCACTGAAAACCCACAGGATATAAAACTATAAATTACCACCACCATGCCAAAAACCAGTACAGCCAAAACACAGCAATGAAATGCACAGATGAAAGCCAAGGGATTTCTAGTGTTTTCTTTCCTCTAATGCACAAAACTAAAATGCCAGCAGCATGTTCCTTGGTAGAAGACCAAAGACCACTTAAAAGTTTCCATTTTCAAGATGTCTTAGACTACATAACTTATTTCATCACTTCCCCCCCCCCCCAAGTACAAAAGCAGCTTCAGTTTCCTCTATGATCCCCTTTGACTCTTGCAACTTCTGTGGGCAGACAAGAACACCAACAGCTATGAATACAGCTTGTATTTGGCATTAACTGAACTTCTTTAATTTATGATTTACAATTATATTACAAAATGCACATATACACAAATGTGTCTTACAGATCAAGCCATCTTTCCACAGTTAGCAAATGATGCAATTTATTCAGTCACCACAGTCCAGATCAGACCAGCGACACTGTAAGACATCATGCAAGCAATACAATAGCATGTACCGAAGAACTACTGAAAACTCATTTAACAAATAAAATCCATCTCAAAAAAAAAAATCCCACGGGAGTCTTTTGCTGCAGTATATCATCTGTGTTTCAGATTCAGCATTCCAAAATATTTAGTTTTTTCTACAACAAAGAATTTAACTTGTGTTGGAATGACTGCACGGAGGGAAAAATATGGCACTTGTACAAGAGCCACAAAATATCACAATTATCAACTGTGCTTCTTGATGCAGCTCTTAAGAGCTAATTCATAGCATCTATGACTTTAACACTGTATTTTTTGTCTGTTCAGCGGTCCAGTATCCCTACTTGATGCTTTGCTGGATTAGTGCTATATTAAGCTAGAGAGGCAGCCCAAGAATCTACTGAGTTGTTACTTTTATCCTCGCACAGGAC
Organism: Cariama cristata; assembly: GCF_000690535.1. Taxonomy (NCBI): domain Eukaryota; kingdom Metazoa; phylum Chordata; class Aves; order Cariamiformes; family Cariamidae; genus Cariama; species Cariama cristata. The sequence continues at coordinate 32,831 of NW_009627530.1, read as the reverse complement.
TTCAAAGGAAGTCCACTCACTGGTTCCATCTTTGGGCCATGAATGGCATGACCACAAAATAACCATTCCCACCTACAAGGACAGAGATGCTAAAATGCTTGCTCTTCTGCATTTGCTCAAGTTTTAAAATTTTTATTGGATTACCATTCTTCTGATGTTCTTGTTTTAAGACTTCCCTCCCTCTCTTTACAATTCTGCAGATTCTTTTCCACCAAGACCCTTGGACAGCGCAAAGACGTGGGTGACAAGACATATTCAGGAGCTGATCAGTTTTCTTTGAGCATGTACGTGTGTTTCTGTGTGGACACAGTGACAAACACAGAAGAGCCCTCTGCTCTTCAAGTGACATCTCAGGAGCATACCAAGGTAGACACTACCAACAAGGCTGAGCAGCTACTCCCACTGCTTGGAGACTACAAAAGGGAAGAAGCAGTGAAACAACCCTCACAGTCATTATATGCCTGTACCTATACCTCTGTGTCAATGATTTCTGTCCATTACTATCTACCAGATGCAATTGTCATACACAAAGTTGTGGGTATGCCGGTGTGCACCTCCATGTAACCTTGGGAGGAAAAAATGGAAAAGAAAAAAGTAATGAAGATTGAAACATTTGTAACTCTCAATTTTAGAACAGAGAGAGTTTTTTTCCAAAACAAACATCATGAGGTAGTTAACAAAGGAAATTGGAGACTTTTCCTTGACAAAAAACCAGCTAGGCCTTCTTCCTTCCACATCTTAAATCTCCTTGTTCCATTTCATTCCTCTCTCCACTTCTGAAGACAATCCTCAAATAAAGACTGCATTTTCTCTGCAGATCAATTACGTTAAATACAATGGAGGGATACTGTGCAAGTAGGATCACTGAAAAGCTGAATGCTGAAAACCAGTTTGTTACTCTGATCCATGTATATTCTGTTTGTAGATCAGGATGTATGCCCTGCAATCAGAGGCACAATGACACATTTTAGTATGCAGGGTGCGTTCTCCCTTTATCACTACCTCCCCTTCGTACACACACCCTCAGTGTTCCTTCAGCCAGCACTACGCTCCTTCTCATATTAAATTTAGAAACAGATCTCTGAATCACCAGTTCCTGTTGTTGAAAGTAGCTAGAAACAGATGTTTCTAGCAAAAGAAGTTTCCTAGTATACAATTATAGAATAATGTGCCCACTACGTTAGACCCCATTGTTACAAAATGTTTTTAAACTCTAGAACAAGAGGTTTTATAGATTTACATAAAACTAAATAATTTCATTCCCTGAAGTGCCTACTCCTTCCTAGAATCATTATTAATTCTTACCCATAATGGTATCATGCAGCAGCGAGTTCCAGAGGTTAACTGTCCACTATAAAAAAATCCACCCAAAACACCACTAAAAAAAACCTCAAAAATGTTGCTTATAAACTCAGTGGTTGTGAGTCTCCTGCTGCACTTACTCCATTCCATTCTACTTTTCCTTGTCACTTCTTCAGATGCACCTTCAAGAAGAGGAACAGAAAAATCTGAGCTACACTACTTTGCAAGAGAAGAGCAGCACAAAGATTCCAAAAGTGGTTATATGCAAGAAAGATCAGTTCCAGAGAGAAGAGAGCAGAGTTCAGACAGTGCTATACATGGGCTAATTCATCCTGCAGAGAGGAATTACTTCCCAGCACAAGCAGAGTGGAAATCCACCCGTTTACCCGGTTTGAGTCTGTGAAGAACCATATGCACATTTAGGAAACTCTTGGCAACCACTTGTGGACTCCAATTTCTTCTGTTGCTCTCAAAAAACGTTACAGAGGAACTACATATCTCAGGCCAAGAGGCACCATCCATGTATATGCCTAACACGTATGTATGTATATACATACACACACAATATATACTTCCTATCAGAGAGGCCAGCTGATGGTCAATTATTCAGCATATGAGTAACATTTTGTTTTGCAGGTTTGTATAGTCCCGTCTATGAATTACTGAAGCCAGAGTGACACCACAGAGCACTGTACTCAATTATTCCTGTGTTCAGCCCAGAGGACTACATGTAACTGTAAGCCAAACCTTTGTTTGCCTAACACAACACTTCCAGAAAAGCTTTCAGCCCTCGGAACATTTTGGGTGGAATCCACCACTTTGTCATTTACCTGTTCCAGAGCTTACGCTCTCTCACTGTTACAAACACATGCTGGATTTCCAATTGCCTGGTTTCAGCTCCCAGTCATCTGTTCTATGTTACATCCATTTCTGTTAGCCTTTTAGCTTCCAGTACGCTCTCCCTCAGAAGGTGCTTCCCACCAATTATCAAATCACCCCATTTATCTGTCAAGAAACAACAGATCCAGCAATAGAATGAGCTTTTTAGGCTCTCCTTGTGGTACTTGAACATCGCCCAGCCTTCAAATATCTCCTCTGACTCTTTTCTGAACTCGCACCCATTTGCAACAGGCTGCTCACAACCCCAGAACCATACACAATTCACCTTCTTTTGCCCATTGCCCCTCCTACTTACAGACCCACACTTACACACCTTTGCTGCCCTGCAAGAGGGCAGTCATGTCCAGTTGTTTACTCACTGTACCCCCAAGCAGTCTTCTCCCCAAGCTCCTATTCTGTCACTGTGTTGAAGTACAACACCTGCAGGCCCCATGATCTTGCATCAGACTATATTAAAACACACTTTTCATTGATACAGCTCATCAGGATATCCAGATGACTCTGTACAAGCTGCCTTGTCCTTGCTTACCACACTGCCTAGCATGATACGGCCTGCCAACTGTATCAGTACAGATCCTGTCCTTGTCTCCAGGTACTTGATGAAAAAGTTCAATGGAATCTGGCCTCACCTCAATCCTTAAAACAGACTTCTCAAAGCATTTCCATTTGATAATGATTCACCACCAGTGACTAACTTTTAAACATCAGTTAGTCAGTTCTTAATTCGTTTACTTTTGCAATACCACATAGCACTAACGTGTCAGGACAGGAGTCCCAAAGGGGTATGTCAAAGTCCTGACTATCTCCGCTGTTGCCAAGAAAGGCAACTATCGGTAGCACCTGGAAGGAGCTAGGGAGTAGAAGGGGACCACAAGGGTCAGACTGCTCCCCTGCCCCTGCATCACATGCCTTTTGAAGATGAAGACATAGCTTTACTACATCTCATGCAGGTCCTTCTCTCAAGTAAAACTTAAGTTTCCAGCATGTCACTATGTTTGCTAAGATACATTTCCCTTGAAGTCATACAGACTGGTATTAGTCTGTTTAATGTTTTATCAATTGAATATTGCATTAACTTTTCCAATATTTTGATAAGGATTAATGTCACACTAGCTGGAATATGGTTAAATCGGTCACCCACCCTCCCCTTGTCTACTCTGGCACAGTTAATTTTAAGATCCTCAATCCTTAATAATAGTCATTTAAAATTGTCTGCAGGCCTGCAGACTTTTCAGCAAGCTCTTTAGAACAATCAAGTCATAGCACTGCTGATTTACATATGTCTATCCCTAGAAGGTAATAAATCTTTATTCATTAGGATGGGTTTAATTCTCTGTTGGAATGGCATTCATGGTATCACATTCTGCACCTTCCCAAATATGGAACAGTATTAATAAATATTTCTACTTGTCTTGCATGAGCTACTTTATTATCTCCGTCTAGTAACTGGAATTATTTGTCTCCAACACACTTCACCTGTAGAAAACATGCAGAGTTAATTCTCTAGCTTACTTCCTAACTTCTAATGTTAGGAATGTGCTTTAATTCTCATGTATCCATTGTCCCCTTAACTGGTTTTTGCTTTGAAATTTCTAGATGTGTCATGAAGCCAGGGGGTTGTTAGTGTAGTGGTTGTCTTTTTTCTTTAAACCAGAATTTCAGGTTTTGGGCTATTTAGTATCTTCTTAGAGAGATCTGTTTTCCACTCATATTTTTCTTCCTACAGTAACATCAAGTTCTCAGTGATGATAAATATGCTCTTTTGAAGCATTAAGTACAATTTTTGGGGGCACTTTTCTCTGTTTGTGAAACCTGTATGTAACTGGGTCACACTCGATGGTCCCATGGCAACCACCAACTTCCAGTTGTGTGATACCAAAGTCCACAGTAGCTGTCTCAGCTGAAGAGCTGAAACAAGAGCTGACCTGCAATGGGCTGAATTTCCAAAGCACCAAGCATCTTCCCACGATGCCAACAGGATGTTCAGCACCTTGGAAGCAACAAACCAAAACATAGTGCATAAAGGGGAAAAAAAACCTGTATGTTTGCTGATTAGCCATTTCAGACATCTCCAAAAAGCATTTAAGAAAAGATCTATATTAATTTCTCCTATTCCTTGACTGTAAAGGTAAGGCATTTACCAAGTCACCAATTTGGTGAGTCAACCAGACTGGACAATGAACCCATTCAGACTCCTCCTCAATAGCCTGACTGTCACCCAGGTTAATAGCTTCTGCATACGATCAGTCATCTGCTCCTTGTTTGACGAACATAGCAAAATGAACTGGCCTCCATCCTATCCCAGTGTGGCACTACCACAAACCGCAGTGTTTCTCAGCGGGCTCAGCAGAGGAAAAAGACAGGGCAAAGCACACACACTCCGAGTGCAGATACAACATTCCTTATCTGCCTGAGCTGGAAGTATCTATGCTTTACCTGGATTTGCACATGCAATTGAATAAACTTTAGTACAGAATCAGTCCTTAGCCTCTAGGACCAAGTCTTTCACAGGGCAATAAAACTTAATGTATTCAGCGAGAAAACCACAACATTTGGTTTTCTAATTGCCACAGTAGCAAGATAAACATTCAGAACCTTCCAATTTCACAACTTTATTTAAATAAATATGCTAACTATTCATACACAGTGATCTGTTAAGTATCCTAGAAGTGTGGTGGTAGCAGTGTACACATGTAATTCTGCAGTTCAACACACACGACGGACTTTTCCACATAATCGGGAGTCCCACATGGCTCTTGGAGAACATACTTGCACGCATTTCATTAGAGTAGAAATTCCTTATGATGTTTAGCAAGAGTCTAAATTCAGTAGCTGAAAAGGAAATAACCTGAGTTCTTGCTGTACATCAGCTACTGCAACTTATTTTGCACAACCAAAAATGACTAAGGAAAAATATATGCAGCAGTTCAGTCATTCCTCCTCTCATTAAAATAGCAAAATGGGAAGGAAAGTGAAGGAAGGGGAAAAAACCACACCACAACTATAACAGCACATTAAAAAGGAAAATGAAGGGCCTTACCCATACCTTCTGCAACAAATTCCCCCCAAATTAGGCAGCAAATATTCAAAACCAGCAGTCTGCACAGACAGTTCAGTCTGAAGTGTACACTCCCTGTGCCGGATTCCTCTATCCCCTCCTCTCACGCTTGAGGTAAATATAACTATGCAGGTAACCAAAAGCCTCAGGTACTAAAACATTCAGCCTTTTTCTACTATCCAGATTTCACCAAAGTCCTCTGCTCTATACACATATCTAAAAAAGCTTTGTATGGGATGGGAAGAATCTCAGTTTGAGCTGGAAGTTCAAGATTTGCTGGGAGGGCTTGTGCTCCTCTAACTTCCTTCATCCTCCTCCCCAAGAGCTTAGAAAAATATCACAAGAAATCAGCAGCTTTAGCCACCTAAGAATTACATTCCATTCACTATAAAAGATTAAATATGTGAACTAGAAGTTTCTACTGAAACTCTCAGTCATCACACAGTTAATGACAGTTTTAAGATGCCATAACAGTGTCTCCAAGATCTCTTGCAAAGACTAGTCAGTTCAGATTCCTCTCATAATTTCTGCTCAAGGTTAGCAGAGTCTGAAGGAGTTGCTTGAATAGTAAATTCAGATGAAAGTACAGAGTGACTTTAAAATACAAGTGCTATTCCAGACTAGTAATACATCTGCATCCACATAAGCCCTCCCAAATCCTTAAGAACAACCTTCCTATATAACATAATCCACTTTGAGGCTTTGTTTGCATAAAGCACTTTGGATTACTTCTTAAGAGACAAAACCCATACAAATTAAAAAAACTGATTGATTAAACTGCTTGAGATCCTCTTCAGACACTCTTTTCCAGAATCAGAGTGATTCTCAATTATTCTGCTTCAGAGACGTAGGGCAATTGAAGCAATTCACACCTTCAGCTGACTCGATTAACTTCTCAATGGCATGTGAAGACAAGCCCTTAACTCCAGAACCACACACAGGATTTACTCAGGAGTAACTGTCCAAAATATCTCCCTCGGGAGTCAGACCCAAACAACACAACACGTCAGGATGCTGGTTCAACACCAAACCATTCTAAGAAGAACACAAGAAACCACACAATCAGACAAACTTGAATTCTGATAAATTCATGACTCTCTATTTGCCAGGTTTGTTTTAGAGAAGCATTTCCAACAGGCACCTAGCTTTACTTTGAAAAGCCTCTTACTCTGACACAATTTTCCAAGCCTCCTCTCCATTCCCTCCCTCCCCGTCCCCACCCTTTCTCCGCAGGCTGCATCTCCTTGCTGCTCTTTCCCAAACCCCAGCCTGCCTCCCCGAGAGCTGACACATGGGGCACAATACAGCACAAAAGGTGACAGCCCCTTGTAAGATTTCAAGCATCACCTGAATACAATGCAAAGCAGCCTGGAACAAGAATCGCAGGTTCAGATCCAGCCTTGACTTCGGATGCTCCCTCCCCCGCAGCCAGGCTCTCATTGTTTTTTCCTGGGGACATATTTTCAGATCAAAGCCTCGGCCTGCTGCAGATACAGATCAGCTTTGCTCATCCCACAGTTCTCTGTCACTGACAAAAAATAGCTCTGGAGGGAGAGGAGGAGGTTTTCAGCTATTTTCTTCTCTGGTTCTCTCCAGCCGTTTCCTCTGTCTTTGTTCCCTCCCTCCAGCTTGCAGTAAGGGAGAAGCCATTTTCTCATGTTCATAGCTTGATGTCAGAGTAACTGTTTTCTTACTCTATGGAGCCCATAAATCCCCAGGTCTGCCTTTAAAACAAATTTAACAGGAGCCACAATGTTCCAGCAGCACCCTCATGATCACCAGGCTTTACATTGGAAGAGCTGAAAGAAGCTGGCATCTTGCTTGTCTCCTTACCGAAGGGAGCCCAGAGAAGCAGCTGGAGCCAAACAGGAGGGCCCGGATACATGCCTCTACTAGGCACAACTGATATTATACAGGGTTCTAAAGAACCACAGAAGAGGGACATTTACCTAGACAGGATCAAAAATAGACGGCTTTAAGATGGCTGGAAAGCATGTAATACACTATTCTTCATTTTTTTCATAAATGGTAACTTTATTCTTCCTGAAACATCGATCAACATTTGATCCTGCTATGAACAATTCTGAGGCCTCCCCCACAGAGCATCTAAGCTGCATCACATTAAAGCTGTTCCTTTCTCCTTGCCTCTAGCATATTCGTAACATGTAAACAACTCTGCTGTGCACACAAGCAAAGGCACAGCTAGCTAGGGAAAGCTGCAGCACCAAGGGCACCATAGGAACCCATCCAATCCTAATAATCCATTATTTTCACAGAGCATTGTATTTATTAACTAGAAGCCAACTGCTACTAATGCAAATGTATACATGAAAAATAATCCCATTAGAAAAGCTGAAAGAATATTACAGAGTATTATTTTTCATGTTTCATAGACTTTGTTACCCCCCCATAACCCAAACATACAAAAGAAGTCAGCCTGAATGATGGAAGAACTGTGACAAGACCAGGAGAAAGGCAAGTGACAGAAAATCCAAGCAGGCTTACTGTCTGAGGATTTCTCAATTGATGTGACACCACATGACAAGTAACATTCTCATGGTCAAGCCTGAAAACTGATAAGGATCATTTGCAATTCAGCTTAAAAAAAAAAAAAAGGAAAAAAAGAAATCTTACTTCTCAGTTATTCAGCAGTGAAGTAATTAGCAGGAGATACACTGTTACAAAACTTACCAAAGTTTAATGCAAAAGCATTGCCTAACCACATATTTTGTGTATGTTAACTTGCTTTACAGGCTCTGGACCAAGTGTATGAGGCGAGCTGCCCTGGTGGGCCCCGCACCTTGGGGCAAGTTTCAACAGCCAGATTACCCACTCTGCCATGGAATCCCCTTACAGCACCATTGCTCAACCCACAAGTCTCTCTCCTCAGGCAAGTCTGCGAGTAGGAAAAACTAAGGTCTAGAGGAAACGCAGGTCATCTGTGACCCCTATCTCATCCGTCCAGGGGTTTTGCACTGGTCCCACAGGAAAAGCAAATCTAACTACAACTACTTCTATTGAGGGCCTTCTCTGCATTAGG
>NW_009627530.1:0-24500 GCF_000690535.1 Cariama cristata | reverse complement strand
CAGGAATCCAGAGCAAAGCAGCTCTGGAGTTGTGAACTTAATACAGCTGCACTGCCAGGCCCAAACACCAGGACCTACAGCAGGCCTGGGTGCCTTGGGACATCTCCTTCTGACCAGTGCCGTTGCACAATTTTTCTCCTCTTAGGTTAAAAGACAGACCAGTGATTTCTTGCTGTCCTTCCGTCCACACCTACTCTACAAACTGGAGCAAATCAGTCATGTCCCAACACCCACTAGCTTCCTTTGACTTACTTCACACATTCAAAAATGTCAGACTACGAATTCCAGACCCTGCTTCTTCCTTCCATGACGCAAAGTACCACCCCAGTCACACATATCCTTCTCCCCTCCCACTTCTTGTCAAATTCCACTGCCCATACCACCACCAAGGCAAGTTTTAACTACTTGCAGCCATGAAATCATCCACTTCTTCCCAGCACCCCTCAAGAGCAAACTGCCTTCCTCTCTTCCTCTCTCTACAACCTAGCAGGTGAACACCCACTCAATCCTGCCTATGACATTTACCCAAGGAGGTTTCACTGCAGTAAAACAAGCATTCAAGGAGGTCTAGTTTTATAAATAAAATGGTGTACCCTTCCTGCAGCTAAAATTTCTTCATCATCCCCACATTTCCCACTTTCAATCCTTTTAACACAAATTAAAGTAAAAAGCCTTCCTCTTCCATGCTTTGTGCCAAGGCAAATGATTGTTTTATTACGAAGGTGAAACAACCTCTTTTTACAAAACTAACTGGAGTCTAACTCCAGTGCTATCCTTGCAAAGCAGTCCTGCACATTCCCTTTTTCCACTCTAAAAACCCTACTCACGATAACTCTGCACCACATGATAAACATTATAAAGAATTTATACAGCAGTGCAACTAAATCTTAACTTCTGACTAAGGTTAATTTAAGTTCATGGTTAAAGTAGGCCAAAGTATACCGCTATCTGCGCATTGGATAATTTAGACAACTCTTCATAGATTGAGGCCTTGAAAAGTGCAAGGTTCAGCTGCTGCACCCTATGTATCTGACAAAATGCAATGCCACAAACGCCAACACCAGAAGGTTGTAGCTACATCTCAGTGCCAAATATCTGACAGCCATCTCCTTTTTAGAAAAGCCTGATCAGAAGACTACAGCCAAGCCATAATTCAAGATTTAATCACTGTGGGGACCACTGAACTGAAAACATGAAGCATTTCGGGTTTAAACCATGAACGATGGCGACATCTCAAGTTAAAATTATTACACATGGTTTTAATTAATAAAAAGACAAAATTCAGTTTATTACTTCTCCTAGAATCAGAGCCACAAGACTCAGCTTCCATCAAAGATCTGCCTCAGACAGGCACACTCAGACGGTATCTGAAGCTTCCATGCCTTTCATGAATTGGTTTTGACTGACCCCCTGTCTTTGGCCTACTGCAGTTGAAAAACTCCTCAAACAGAGATTATTTATGTTAATTTAATTGAATTCAAAGGGCCAGTTTTGAGTCATCCCTTCAGGGTCACACTGCAGTCTGCAGCGTTCTCCACTTTTACCACTATCCCAGCATAAAGGCAAAGAGGCACCATGGACCTAGGGTTTCCCATTAGACACCCAGCTCAAACACAAACCTGTAGAAATATAAGAAAAAGCAATACATATAAAGAAATATTGAGAAAAGCAAATGAACCTGTATGCATACAAAGAGCATACAAACACTGAAAATACCCATGAAGCACCTAGTATACCAGTGCAAATCGAAAAGATTATGAAGTAAGTATAATTATCCCTAACACTCACACCAAAATAATGGGAACATTTGTCTGTTTCAAAGGGCTGTAATGTCATCAAAACACTTGAATCAAATTTGACATTTATATCTCTATAAATAACATATAAGCAAAAGGAAAAAAAAAAAGCAACATTTGAAGTTCAGGGAAAACAAACATGTCCATAGCACTCAGATGCTAAACTACACGTGGGAATCTGATGATCTTTTGAATGGTTGAAAGCTGGGACACAGAGGAAAGGGCTTCTTGTTTTTAAATTAATTATTAATCAATCTTTTCAGCCATCAAACCCCTGCAATGACTCATCCATTTTCTTTACCAAAGTCTAAATTGTTTTGAGAAGACTGCAATTCCACTGGAACACTACCCTCCTGAGTGCAATACTTAACCCTGCATATGAGAAAGGATTTTAGTAGGTTCATTCCTCTCTCCCACAAAAAGATCATGTTCTCACTGAACCTGAAAAGAAAAACCACCAAAAAAAAGGTAAAACAGTATTTAGAATTTTTACACTGAGAGAAGAGAAGATAAAGTCCACCTCACTTATTCACAGCAAAGCCAGTATTCTTCCGGTGACAGTATGCACTGCAAGCAATGACAGAATTCTCATAATCATAAATCCTTATTAATCATGCCATTAAATGATCCAATTCTTTTACACTCATACAGACAGTTCCTACTGTCTGTAAAGGAATTTATTTTTATGGAAGCATGGCTTGACAGGAGTTGCTCTTTAAGCTTACAAGATTAAGAACTTGATCCTATACCCCACATTCACATAAACCTCTTCTCACAGTTAACAGCTGTATTAAATAAACTAAGCTGCAAGACTGGAGCTCAGTTGGCAATACCTATGTACAGAGCTTGCTCTTTTCCTGCGCTAAAATTATATCGGAACATTACAACACATTTGCATATCTCCCACACATGCAACTTTTTGCCAGCAGTAACAAGACGATGACATGAAGGCTTAGAAAACGTACCAGAAAGAGATAGGAGAGGGTGGAGTTTCCTGCAGGAACACCCAGACTGAAGTCCAGCAGCTCCCAGGGAAGGTGCTGCCTTTCTGCCAGCCCAATGCCTTCCTATCGGGCTCCCACTTATCAGTGTCAAATGTGAAACTCCACCCAGGAAACGAAAAGCTTCCTATTGTTGTTTCTCCCCTCTCCACAGCCTCCTGGCTACTATCAGGAAAAAAGGTATCACTCCACCCTTTTTCCAGGGGAATGGTTTCCATTTTTCCCTTTTACCATGTTCAGCCTTAGAGCTACAGTGGAATAGGAGGATCAGGAAAAAAATGTCTCTGCTGGGTTCCCTCTCCCGTAGTCTATCCCATATGGTTCTTCTGGGAATGTTTCTAGTGGCAGCCCACACTGCTGCCCTTGATTTTAATCATGCAGAAGTAACATGAAATTCGCATGACGCTTGTCAGTTTTCCAGCTGCACAAGTTTCACAAAACCACCAATTAAAACAATCAGACCTTCCACCTTTAACCTAGCAAAGCTATAGAAAAAATTACAACTAGCAGACCTCTTGGAACAGTTTGATTTACTCATTGGTGCACAGTTATTTTCAGAAAAGCTTTTAATTAAAAAATAAAAATGACGACAGTGCTGAAAATTTCTGGCAAATTACCTCCTCCTCAGCTGCCAGTAAAAAAAAAATAATTAATTGATCCAAGTAAAAGGAAGTAATAAAAAGTTACAATCAATCACAGGAAAATACTTGACCTGCCATGAATAAAGTGTAGTGTTACTAAGGTATGAGAGTAAGTTTAAGTGATTTTGAAAGTCAGTAGTGGAATCCAGTGTCATAATTCAAGGTGTGCCACACACTAGAAATTGTAAATTGAATGCTCAAGTTATATGAAGCCATGGCCTTCCCTCTGATTCTCTCCAGGGGCCCATTTCTCCCCATCCCACCCTACCATGGCATCCCAATAGTGAAGCTCAGTTAAAATGCAAGTAAAACAAGTCAATTAATCTGAAACTCAGGGAAGTCTCAAATATTGTGCAGGAAAAATTTAAAACAAGCCCATACAAGTGAGAAACAATAACAGACTAAATACAGCGCCCCAAATGATTAATAATTGTTTATTAATGATCATGTTAGCTGCAGGGAAAGTGCCTTTGTATCATAATTTGATGAAGATCCAACTAGAAAGAAATTAAACAATCAAAAATTACATTTGCTAGTATTGAAACAGGCCAAGTACACACCACACACATGGGGATAAGATACCACTCTAGGAAGCAGGCTTTCTGACATCAGCACACTTAAGATCTAAATTACCATGGACCAGGGAACGGAAAAATGCAGAACCGCATAAAAGGAAGGCAAACCCTGCTTACAAAATAGCAGTGAGTCAGCTCCTGAGGACTGCTCTATGACTGCTGTGAAAACAAGATGCACACTCCTCATGTGCCCTCCAGTTGTACAGAATGAAAACAAGTCCATCCCCTAAATACACTTTTAATATGGTAGATGATATTCCAAAAAAGGTGTCAAGAAATATTAGTAACACTGTAACCCAATTCAAACTTTAGAAAACATTTTCAACCACTGTTGATCCACAGAGCCTTTTAACCCCTATACACACCTATCCATGTTTGGTGCATTTAATAAGCAAGGGACACTCATATCCCTGGCCTCAGATCAATCAGAAACAGCTTATCTTGGTGATACCTCCAACTCTAAAAGGTCACTGAGTTATTTTTAAGAGAATCTCTAAAAAAGCCATGACCCTTTAGCCTGCCTAGTTCCATCATCTATGATCAGACTATCCAGAAAGCCAAGAATAAGCTCCAAGGCCTTTTGTGACAAGCTGTGAAAGTCAGCCATTTAATATGATAAGGAACACTACGTAACATGGCTACTCTGCGCATATATTTGGAAAACACAACTACATTTGTCCTCATTCAAAAATCAAAGATAGCTGTTGGTTTTTCATAACCCATCTCCTCCTTAGCAAGTGCCCTTGGCTGCAAGCAACTCTCTCCTTGACCACATTATAGCTCATTCTGTTGTTGTTTAGGGACTATCTGGGGGCTTTCTGAAAACAACAAAAAAGAGCCGAAGACCAGATGTTATTGGTGACTGAAGCTTTTCCTGGTATATTGACTATTTCTGAAAAAAAAAAAATAAAATACATATATGCTCAAAGAATTACTGCAGCACACATGCAGGGTAAAAAAATAGGTCAAATAAGTCAGCCCTATTAATACCATTTTGCTGACAAGTATTAAAACAAGGTGCTGAATATCATGCCAGCACACACTGAATGGAAGCACTCTGTCCAACCTCTCCCAAAAGAGCAGAAATCTTGAAACTAGCTCATTTCTGGGAAAGGATTAAAGGTTGTTTTTTCAGGTGGTGGTCTTGCACACTGAATCCCTCTGTCAGACACTGCAGTTTATCACTGCTAAACACTTACATTGCAGAAGTACCTAGAGGCCTCAAGTAGGTCGGGGCCTCAGCATGCAAGGTACAGAATATATGCATAATACTTGACAGCCCTTGCCTCATTACGTTTTTCTATTTCAAGTGTTTGTCTTCCCACTAACACAGTTATAAGAGCAACCCACGCAAGTAAAAGAAACTCAGTGGCATTGTAAAAAAAAACAAAACACGCACCCAAGTTCTACCAATGATGTAGGTAAGTGCTATCCAACATACAAGGAAAACAGACATAACTCTGCCCCTAATTGGGATATTACACATAAGGATCTAGCTAAATGTCAAAGTATAGCAGGTTTGGGGCTTTTTAGACTGGCATAGCTCCAGCTATTATAACAAAGACAGAAGTGGCTGTTGAAATAAGCTCTGGTAAATGTTTATGCACTAATTCTCATTTTGCCATCTCCTACAACCTAGACATACCCTTTTAGTGAGAGTTTCTCAGTTGCTGCCTTCGGACCAAACCCTAGCTGAGACAGAGCAGGGGCGCAAAATCAAAACAAACGAAAAAATTTACATGAGCTTTAGGGAGAGAAACTACAGACAGAGCACTAAAAAACACATTTGCGTATCTTAAATTAGCTGCATTAAAGATGGACAAACATGCCATAAATCTGAAATTACGCTTAAGAAGATGATGGAGTTCTTGGCAACCTGATTATTGCACCAAGCTGACAGCCAGTTATCCCAGATAACTGGGATTATCCCAGTCTAAATACACATACAAGGACAGCACAATCCAGAGGAGTGGAGCCATACATTCCCATAACTTTACCCACGCTTTTTGCTCCATGCTGCTTTCCCTTCTGATACCTCCGTGCTCCACCACCACCCACCTCTGCCTTCCCAAACACTCATCCACATCCTGCAGAGCTTCCCTGCAGCTCCCCATCCTGTTCGCTCAGCTGAGAAGGAAATATGGCATTGCTGTGGATCTTGACTGCAAGTCACCACCAACCAGCAGCTGCCCATGGACTAGGGAGTACACAGACTCGGGGAAAAAACAGCCATTACTCATCAACCAAAAGGTGATGACTTGACATCATACTGTCTAGCTCTATCACAGTCCATTGCTTCTCATATCTAAAGAAAATCCCATGCAACACTCCTATTTCCACAGCCCTCCCCGTCTTCCCCATGCCACAGGAATGTCTGCTGCCCCCAGCCTCCAGCAGCACTACCAATATCCCAGCCCAGTGCCATTGGAGGCAGCAAGTCACTACGCGGCACAACTGCCAAACAGGCAAGGCACGTGGGACTGCCACATCCAGTTGCAAACCACAGCCGGACCTCAGACTGTAGCTCTGGTGCAAGCAACAATCTGTTGGGTTTTTTGGGGGGAGGTGGAGGTGGTTAAGTTTTGTCTCTAAAGTCCCAAACCACCATGCTTCCTCCATAGAAAAGATTGGAAAAAAAAACCTGGGCAGTGTTCTCCTGAACTACCACAGGACTTCCAAACAACACATGGCAGGGAGGGAGGGCAGGCACTCTCTGGGTTTTTCCTTTTTTACAAAATTTCTTTTAATGGAATGTATTTTTTTCTCCTCCTGACATTTCAAACATCAATAATGCTAATAATCATTAAGTTCCTTACGTAATTACTTGAACTGCCCATAAAAATTGTTTTGCAGCCTGCCTGGAAAAACATTTTACTTCAAAAGGTAGCAGATTCAGTTCATGAGGAGGAAAAAAAAGGAAAAAAACAAATCACCACACATTTTTTTGCCCAGCTCCTCCAGAACATAAGAGTTAAGGGAATGGGAAAGATACTTATGCCTCATTGATCAAATCAACTCTAATAATGCATAGAAAACTTTTCCACAGTTTCCAACAATATACTGAGCAAAATGCAATTCATGAATTGCAAAGTCAGGTAAGTGGAAAATTTGGGAGATTACTGCTCAGCAACAAAGGCCAGGATTTTATATATCCAATCACCAGAGGCAGTGGAATGTTATAATTGCAAGCAAATTCTAGCACTTGAAATAATAAATAAAACTAGAGAAATGTATTATTTATTTAAATTTAAATATTTTCTGAAAGAGGCCCATAAAAAGCTGTGGACAGAGTAACAGAGTATTACAGCTAAACCACTGCAGCACTAAAATAATTGGGGAACAAAGAGCTGTTTGTTTGTTTCTTCCCTTGCAAATGTCTCTCTCTCCCGCAATCTTTACTGTCTGAGGCACCAGGCAATAATGTCACCAACTTTTTACGGTATGTTCTTTTCACCATCAAGAGGTGCAAATACAGCATTACTAGACAATGTTAGGCTTATCTACATAAGGAAAACCAGGTCTTGGAAAGGCTAATTTTCCCCATCCCAGCCCAATCCCTTCTGCAGTTTCTCAGTTGCTGGAAGTGTTTCACCTCCCTGTGAAATTAAATCAAGTATGGACAAGGATGGGCATACCTTACTCTTTGATGGTGAACCTCACTATGCTGATTTGGTGCTCCAGTGTTCACAGCCAGCCTCTAAGAGAACAAGAGAAGACGGAGACCATGATGGTGCTCCCTTATTCAAGAGAACATCACCTACTGAAGATAAGGGTCAAAGCTTGAGGGAGTGACCAGATATTGAGAATCTCTTCCCATCTATCCAAAACACACCTCCTGAGATTCCAGTTGAGAACCAAGAGCAGGTAAATATTTCAAAACAACATCATATTGTGTCAAAACACATAGTTAAGATTACAGCAGCCCTACTGAATTTGGTATACATCCAGTAGGAAACAGGTCTATACACATGGAGACACGCAACACAACATTACTCCGCCGAAGGTTTAAAGAGAGCACTGTTGTGTTTTGACCCTGCTCAGATTTTTCTCTGCTATAGCAAGTTCGCTGACAAACACCCACAAGCGCCGTCTCCCTCCTCCCCAGTGCTGCCGTCCATATCGCCGCCTGCGGCTGGGCCGGGTTCAGGCTCGCAGGAGGACAAGCTGGCTGGAAGCAGCTCAGCTGGCAGATGCGTGGCTGTGGGGACTGGCTTTTGTTATCAGTAAGGGAGAAGTCTCCCGCCTAGGCAAAGAAATATGGGAGCAAAAACAGCGGGAAAAACCACCAAAGTAGGGATATTTTCCAGTTTCTGTATCTAACATTAACATTGAAAACTCCGCTAGGAGGACAGGAAGAAAGAAAAGATAACCTGACCCGAAAATTGTAACACTGGAGCAAGGAACAGAGAAGTCCTTTTCATTGCAAAGAAGTAGTCAAAATAACATCTATATTTACGCTTAAGGACAAATTTACTTCTGCCTCGAGGCAGCCTTGGCAACAACATTGTTGCAAGCAAAAAAACAGTTTATCAGTTTGGGGGAAATGTAAATCAATTTAATTTATTTGTCAATTAATAAACTTCTAATTACTGCTTCTAGTATTGAAGCGCACAAATACACGAAGGAAACTGTGCCCTTGCTCTCCAGTTCCCTCACCATACCTGGTCCCAGCAGCGAGGTGACAGGGTCGGCCTGTGGTTCTTCCTCCGCTGGTCACGGTCTCTGCAGGGTCTTCTGGCTCCCCTCCGTCACACCGCGGGTCCCTGGCGTTGGCTGGGGAGCTGGCTGGAACTGGCCGTGACCGGCACAGGGCAGCCCTGCCCTCCCCTCTCAGCCCTCACGGCCAACACTGTGACAACCATGGCCGATACCAACATGGATATAACTCGGTATGTGAGCAGGCAGACCCGCAGGGAGCCCCTACAACATGGCAGGAGCACACCTCAGTATCAAGTTAGAAGTCAATCTGCAGGCAAATGTCCAGGAAAGCCTGCCATATGCAACACCAGGACACTGGAACCAGCACTCCCTCCCCCAGGGGTTAGGGGATGCTTTGAAACACACAGCTCTCTGGGATATCCATCTTTTGTCTGCCCTTTGGCAACTGTTGTCAAAAATTAATTTTGATTTTGTCAAAAATTGATTTTATTTTCATAAGCGAGCTGCTTCCGGTCTCACCCTCTGCCTCTATCACAAGCTCACACAGCTAAAACACATGAAATACAAAGGACCATCGGCACAAGCTACATCTGGAACTCACTTCATGAACGGATCAGAGCAAGCTGACAGGTTACCTCCTAACATTAAGTTTGGTATCGATACATTTTTTGTAATTAACTCACAGAGGGAGCCGATGACTAGGAAGCAAATCCATCAGATTTGCTTACGTCTGGAGAACAAACACTGTCTTATACTGCACAGAGGAGCTATATGCCGAAACACCAGTAAAGCACGACACAAGAAATGAAAGAAAATAACCAAGCAAATCCACCCTTCCTTGGGTCCCTTCATTCCTACTTCCAGAAGGTCAGCATTGCCACCTATTATGTGCATGTAGTAAACAAACAGCTTAGACAAGTTGCTCTGAAAACAAATCAAAAGCACCTCGGCAAAACATGATCTAAAATAAGCCAGCTATGTTTGAGGATATCACTATTTCCCCTGGCACTCCAGGATTCTGTGGCTGCAGAAATCCCTCTAAAAAAAAAACTCAAAAGAGCTTAAAGCTTATGTTCCCATGAAAGACGTTTCCAGACACCAATGTATTTTTTTTATATATATATATATACACACATACACACACACACACTCTCCACCACAGTACCCAGACCAGAACACTTGCACAGGAAGGCCCCTAGCCACACTTGAACATTTTGCTGATTTAGCTGTATCAGCCAAGATACGTTTTGGTTTTTTCCTTCTTGCTTCCCAGCTATGCCAGCAAAAACCTTACTGCATAAGCCCTTCTAGTGGTTGCAAAATTTTTCTGCCTGCATAAACTGCTCCTTTCACAGGACCTAGTTTAAGCAGCACGAGCAAAAAAACTCCTCTCGTAGCCATAGGGGCACCTCAGGAGGAAGTGTGCGCACAGGAGGGGTGAAGGCAAAGGAGAGTATTGCATCAGTCTAGCTTACGTCTACAGAAAAAAGGAGGAAGCAGTAACTGCCATCACACCAGGTTTGTGCCAGCAGAAACTGAACTGCAAAGTCACAATCCTACTACAAGAATTAACAGCAGTAAAATTCTGCACACAGGTCAGACTGACCAACTTTACTTTGACAGACATGGCATTTTGTTTTCTATTTAGATTTTTGTGTCATGTTTTGTGTGTAATGTATAATCTTGAGAAACAAACTGACTACCTGAAAACATAAGTGCAAGCCATTCCATTTCTGTCAAGTAGATGCTAATCCTATTCCCCGTAAAGAGATGATTGTCAGTTGGGTTAACTGTTTCACTACTGATAAGATACGTATCACCATTTCTTTGCTAAAACCTATCTCACAACTCCAAACCATCTCTAAAAGCTTCTTATGAGTAAAACCACCCATGTATTTCCCCATCCAGGAGTAAACCACCTCTCCATTTTTCCTATTGAGCATCCTTATAATGCAGACTCATCCTGACTACATGAAAAGTACTCAATATTAAGAATAGCGTGGGTTATAAAACAACAAAGACGGATTCAGTACAAAGACTGCCCTGCCTGTGTTTCTACTCAAATATAAATCTTCTCTGTCCCCTTTTTTTTTTTTTTAAACCCAGATCTGCTGCAGGTCATCCGACCTGCCACATCACATCAACACAGAAACCAGTACAGCCTGGCTGCAGAATTTAGGTCAGCTTGTCTGTGGAGTACATAAGGTCTTGCACACAGCCATGAATTTCCTGGTAACGCTTCAATAATCCCTCTTCATCCTGCTCTGCAGCTATTTTACTAGTAGCTGCTAGCTTTCCTCTTAACTCCCCAACAAAGATGCTCCACAGGAAGGAATGAGCCACTATCTCTTCCCTGGGAATCAGGAAGCTTCTGGTTGAATCAAATAAATGCTAATTCTTATTTCCCAAGACAAAAAAAAGTGAAGGATTCCCGATGCATGCTAGAAAAGGAATTCCCTTTTTTAACCACACAAGGAAAAATATAATCAGACAGAGATGGAAATTACCCCTAGAACATTGGGAATAATTTTCTTAACAGATCATCTAAACAAACCCCCACTGTTTCCACCTGGGTCAATGAATAAAAAATAACATCAAAGCGTGACTAATAAATTCAGATAGTCTAAGTGACAGATGCTCGTATTTCTGGAAAGAAAGCATCACTTGAGGTGAAACACACTGTGCCTTTTCAAAGAATGCTTCCCTCTAGAAGTGAATTGCAGGCCACTGCCATCCCAAGCATTGTACAAGCACACATAAGTAGTAGCCCTGTTCTTAAGGGATCTCTAAAGGTGTATAAAAATATGTAAAGTCTTTTCAGAACATGGTCCTCAGAGCAGGAGTTCCACATAAACTGGAAAGTACTGTTATCTAAGAAAAAAAAAAAATAAATCAAATACAGTAAACCAAAATCTTGACGTTCTCAGTCTTCATACAACAAGATGAACCTAAGTCTTCTTGACAATCTGAAAGACGTGAATGAAAGAAAAAATAGCAGTCAAATACAGTAAACCAAAATCTTGACGTTCTCAGTCTTCATACAACAAGATGAACCTAAGTCTTCTTAAGTATGACAATCTGAAAGACGTGAATGAAAGAACAAATAGCAGTTTCCAGGAATCGTTATGGGAATCTCAGCAAATAAAAACACAGCTAGCAAGCTGACAGTTAGTTTTGTCTCAAAACCCACCAGTCTGCTACATTTCTGTGCTCTATGGTTGCTGCATAACACTGTATTCCTCAAAAGCCGGCACTTAGAACTCCCTATTAGAACAAAGAATAAAGCTGAGGAAAAACTCTTTCCTCAAGCCACCAAATCGCTCTTCAACTTTCAAACGTTTTTTAAGAGTATTCCTAGGCCCTTCTTTCCAACTCACATGGAGCCTGGATACAGGTATTGGCAAGCACATACTGAGCTGTACTGCACATTAGATGTGTAAAGCAAATACCCCAGAAAATGTAAGTTGCATTTGTTTGTGTTTACCTCAGATCTGTTACAGAATAAGTGCTGGATCTTACGCTTTGGCCACAAAAGCCCCATGCAGCGTTACAGGCTGAGGGAAGAGTGGCTAGAAAGTGGTCAAACAGAAAAAGACCTGGGGGTGCTCACTGACGGCTGGCTGAACATGAGCCAGCAGTGTGCCCAGGTGGCCAAGAAGGCCAATGGCAACCTGGGTTGTACCAGGAGTAGTGTGGCCAGCAGGACTAGGGAAGTGATTGTCCCCCTGTACTCGGCACTGGTGAGGCCGCACCTCGAGTACTGTGTTCAGTTCTGGGCCCTGCACTTCAAGAAAGACATTGAGGTGCTGGAGCGTGTCCAGAGAAGAGCAACAAAACTGGTGAAGCATCTGGAGGGTAAGTCTTACGGGGAGCAGCTGAGGGAGCTGGGGGTGTTTAGCCTGGAGAAGAGGAGGCTGAGGGGAGACCTGACTGCTCTCTACAACTACCTGACAGGAGGTTGTAGTGAGGTGGGGGTCAACCTCTTCTCCCAGGCAACTAGGGACAGGACAGGAGGGCACAGTGTGAAACTACATCGGGGCAGTTCAGGCTAGACATTAGGAGGCATTTCTTCACAGAAAGGGTCATTAGGCATTGGGATGGGCTGCCCAGGGAGGTGGTAGAGTCACCATCCCTGGAGGTGTTTCAGAAAAGACTGCACGTGGCACTTAGTGCCATGGTCTAGCTGACGTGGTGGTGTTAGGGCAAAGGTTGGACTCAATGATCTCAGAGGTCTCTTCCGACCAAATCCATTCTGTGAACTTAAGCATATAACATGCACCCATGCCAGGCCCCCAGATGATGTGGTTGTCATTACCGGGCCACCACTGTTCACACATGTTAGCAAGACTTTTTAAGAAACAGAACTCTATTTTTATAACTCATGATCATCCACAACATCACTTCAATTCAGCATCAGACAACTTTTCCCATTCCTGGCTGAGTACCTGATCAGGCTGTGCTTCTCCTCCTTCCTCCTCCGGCTTCAGCTGGGGCTGAGCGCTAGCTCCAGGAGGCTCCAGTAACAGGAATACCAAGCCAGGCGCTGACAGTCACTTTCTCATTTTGACAAGTGCCACAGACTCTTCCTGCATAAAAACAAACTGCTGTGAATCAATATGTAGCCAAATAAAGTGTTGACGCTAGCAGAGTGTCAGAGAAATGCCTCTCTGCGACACGAAGGCAGAACGTTAGTCAACCTTTTGCCATCAGTGCCTGATCTCTGGGGAAGGCAGAGCACACTCTTATTTTAATAATTTTAGAAATACTCTAAATGACTTGTCCTATTCTTGAAGTGCTAGTTTGAGAGACCCTTCAAACTAGCAATTTGCCATTTCCCACATATTTTCTTAAACATATTGGCTCATCCAAACTTAAGCAAGAGCACTGCTATTCCTATGCCATCACTTCCCCACACCATCACAAAAGCCAGACCAGACCACAGTGACACGGTCATTGCACACCATGTGTGCTCCACACAACTGCTTTGATCACACTTGAACTGCTGCATTACAGCAGTATGCCAGGCAAGCAGGCCACCTTGAGTCACTGAGTTGCCTGGAAAACACATCTATCCCTGGGACAAACAAAATGCAGAAGAAACAGGATTCTCCTCCCTCCTCCTTTAGCCCAAAACGTCCACCAGCCAAGACGCCAGCACAGCTGCCTTCACCTCCAGTGACTCAGAGGCTCCAGGGCAGAGCAGAGCCTGCAGATGGAAAGCAACAACTTAGCAAAACCAACAGCCAGACTCCAGCAGGTAATTCATGAGTATTTATTTTAGTTTGCTGCTTATTAAGTATGCCTCGTTATAAATCAAGTATTTTACAGTAATTGCCTCCAATCAACAAACACTGAGAAAGCCGCTACATAGACGAACGCTGCTTCATAACTGAAACGATTCCCCTAGCAACAGGCACGATTCTGCACGACTCTCCATGCGCAGCAGGCTGCCCGCCACCGCCTCGCTGCCCTTCTCCTGCCTCTCCTGTCCTGGCTGTGCCCAAGCAGGGCTGCTGCGTGCCCCAGCCCTTCCCCAGCACTGCCGACCGCTGCACACTGCTGCCAGGCTGCCAGCGCAGCAGGGTGCTCACCGCAAGGCTGGCAAGCCCTAGCTTGGCTGGCAGCAAGCACCTCGCCAGGAACAGGGGCAGCCCCCCAAGTCTGGGGGACGCTCCACAGCCAGGGCACAAAGGCAGGGACAACCGGCTGCATCCCCTGCTTCAGGCCCCAGCCCATTGCCTCCATGTCGCAGCAGAGAGCTGCTCTGCCATAAGGGCCTGTGCCCAGTGCCAAGCACAGCGCACTCACCCACCTGAGCTGCTCCCACACCACTGCAGCAAAACACACAGACCAACCCATACACACACACACTTCCCTCTTAATTTATTTTCAGAGGCCTTTTCAGGGTTGGCACCCTCTCGCACTGAGAAGCCCACAGGAACAATCCCTGTGTCATGCTTTCCACTGAGAGCATTTTAAAGGTCAGAAAGAACCTGCTGTTCCAGGTTTCTTCTTCACGGTAGAGAATCAGCATAAGGAGATGAGGACGACGCTGCCAAATACGCAAATAAAATATGCATCTTAAAGAATTTCCTCCTTCAAAGCAGTCAGGGTGGTCAAGTGGTCTCAGGAGAACTAAGTCCCTTTTTGCAGTATACATCAGCAGAACTGGTGTTTTCAGAGACTGCTGTTTTTTAAATACACGGGGAGGGGAAAAAAAGCTCTGACTAGATACTTCTAGATACTTTACAAAAGTCTATTGCAAGCAGGTTTCAGAACAGACCTTTGGATTGTACTTGAGCTCTGACAGAAAACGCTCTCATAGCCACAGGGCCGTTCACCTTGGCTGTTTCTGTAACCTTTTTTTACGAGGTCAGAGACCCACACAAGAAGGGCCTAAGCAGAGCTCGCCATGCCCTCCAGCCCCTCCTTGGCAGCCACCCCGATGGCAACAAAGTTTTTGAAAACAGAAGGCAAAGGCAGTTCCCACCTCCAAAGTAGGAGGACTGCGTTTTTTGAAAATGCATCAGCATTCAAGGAAAGGTGTCAGGAGAGGCTACATAGCACCACTACCACACTTGGTAAGACATGGAAGAACAGGACAGCTTGTCTTCAAGAGCTGTATCACAATCTGAAAGACTGCTGAGGTCCATCACCACCACTCTCCCCTTCCCAGAACAGACTGAGCACAAGTTGGATCATACCTGGAGGGGAAGTAGAAGGAAACAAATGACAAGACACACTCATAAGATTTTGGTTTAAAAACCAAAAAAGCCCACACACAAACAACAAAACAAACAAACAACCACCTAAAGCAGAAATTCTCATATAAATCATATCAGTGCATAAGTAGATGCTTGGGCAGAGCCAAGACCAGTCAAGGAATCTTCCTTGCAATTCCTGCCACAGAAGTCCTCCTGGGTTTTATTCCAAATCCCACTTGAAGAATTCTATCTTCATGCTTTTTCCTTCCACTCCCCCTCCCATTTTTGAAGTGACAACTTCAATTTATCAAAACAAAGCAACATCTTTCTTACAGAAACATCTGCTCTGATACAAGAATACACACCCACTGTTACAGAGTCAGTATGTGAGGCAGCGGGTACGATGGAGATTAAATAAGGAGCATGTGTACCACTTCTCTTACAACCTAGTCCCCTCTGGCACTCATTCCCTTCAAGCCTTTTCTTTCAGGCCCCTTCAGCATAGAGAAAGACTTACACCCCATTTACACTGAGGTGTTGCCATCATCCAGTGCCAATTTTATGCAAATCACAGCCAGGCACTTGGCACTTCAGGCATAACGTGCAACCTCCAAATGCCACGTCCTATATACTGTAGCCTACATGTAGCTGCCTTCATTTGTATAGTCACTTGATCAAACATCTTTTTCACTAAGGAAAACACTACTTCTGTTGTGTTTAACAGGGGTTGCATTTAACAGGGCAACAACCATTGCTAACAGACTGAAAAAAAAAATCAAATGATGCACTTACAGAGCAAATTATTATGACTTCTGTAAAGAAAGGAGAAGGAAGGAAATCACAGTATTTTGGGGGAACAAGTAAAGATCTTGGGAAAAAAACTCAGCTAATAAAAACAAGGGAAGCGGTTCCAGCCATTAGAGGTTTAATTTCAGCACAATTGAATAATTCTCAGTTCTACACGTATCCCCAAGTACTCAGCCAACAGCAGACATTTGACAATCAGTTTGATTAAAATGCCATCTTCCTCCCTTGTTGCTGCCTAAGAAAAACAACAAACCACCACACAGGAAAAATGTCACGCCATCAAGAGGGAAGAAAAACCCCAAACCAGCACAGAAACCTACTGCAGAAGCATCATCAAAAGCAGCACATAACCTAACCAGATAAATACCAGATTTTCTTGCTATCTGAGTGATGTTTCGCAATTAGCTTAAGCTGATTTGTGGCCACCCTGCTGCTTAACGCTCCCACTCTCTCCCCTGGTGTGTGCCTGGGAGAAGCGTCCTGCCCGACCACCGCAGAGGTGGGTGGGCAGGAAGGCAGGACTTGCCCTTTCAACAGGAGCCTGAGCTCAAATTTGCTCCAGCCGGTCTTAAAACCACACTCCCTTTGGAAAGCACCTTAGGCATTGCTCCTACTCCATGGGAGCCTACAGGATCCCACTACTGCTCCCTGCAGAGTTCACTGTCCATATTAGGGCCTCGCTGCAGCTTTTCACATGCCACCCTTATTTCGGGAGCTCCCTGTAATTCCCTCCTCCTCTTTGCGGCCACCTCCTCTTCCCCTTTCCATCAGCCAGGGGCTGCGTGCAAACTTCTCCCTCCTTCCTCCCTTCTGTCCCAGAAGACAGGAATATAACCGAGACATTAACAAATCAAACCTTGCTGGCCAAGCAGGCAAAATTTCCCGGTGCTGTAGGTAACTTGTTCCTTGATCCACAGGCAGCAAGAGAGGGGGCTACTGCTGGTAGCTCTGGTATTAGATTCTTCAGCAGACAGCAAGCCAGATCTAAGATCTTACAAGTGCAGACAGCAAGCAGGTAAACAATCAAACACTGAAGATGCCTTAACATGGATGAGGTGACAGAAATCAGCAGTTTTCAGAGGGCAGAGGGCCATCATCATTCACAAAAGAGATCGCAGAGGAGGAGCGGGCCGTGGTCCCTGTCCCAGCCGGCCGCACACCGGTTGTGCCCAGGCTGACGCGGGCCGCTCTGCGCACGGACAGACTGCCGCTGCACAACGCAAATTAGGCAGGTGCGAAACCATTCGGCCGAAACCAGGCTTGTACCAGTTCAACCTGTAAGTTTATAGCTGCCCGTTAAACTTGCTGTAATGAATACATATGTCCACACAGGGGTCTGTATTACTTTGCAACATGCTTTCAAGCTGATTGTGAACTGGGAAAACTTGGCCATTCAGCTGTGAACGTGAAAGCCCTGTTTCTGAAGATGAGGCTCCCTCAGTCAAACAAACAGAATTCACACACTTCCCACATGCGGAGCAGTACATACAATTTCATGCTTTAAGACTTTCTTTTGTATTTACTCACACTTATCTCAATGATTTTATCTCCTTTCCTTTGGCACACTGTTACTATTTTCTTTTGTGTTTTCATATGCCTCTCACGTTTTTATTTTCTGGCTTTACTACACGTTTTACTATTTTTGTTCTCCTGTAACTCTGGCCTCAGCAGTTTCTTTCTTCAAAATCTGTTTTGGTTAAGTTGATTGATGCTAATAAGGACACTCTTAAATTCACCTTTCAACCTAGGTACATCCTAAATCAAATTACACTAAAAATAAACAAAGCATAACCACAAATTTTAACCACTGGAAATAAGAGTCTCGTCCAAACCACTGCATTTTTCATTTTCCTGATTTATTAGTACAATTCTGTCTCAATCTCAGTCCACTCTCTTTTCCAAGAATCACTCTTCTCCCATTACTCTCCCGTTAGACGCATTCCTACCCACTTTCCTTCGGGGCACTAGCACGCAAACTCACAATTTCGGCAGCACAAACGAGCACTTGTGTACCTGAATTCCTCCACTTCCTTGTTTCCGGAGCCAACAGATTTGTTGTCAGAGAGATATGAAAGGAGGAGCAAAACTATCAAGCCAGTCTTCCCTTTCTGTCTGCTAACAATGCCACCAAGGTAAAACAGTGAAGAAATTTAGTATGGGTTATAAAACAGCAAGCATTACTTTAAAAAACTCAAGTGCATGAAAAGTTTCATTTCCTTTTTGTCAGTTCCTCTTCTAAGCTAGGTAGTTTAGGCTTTATTTCTTAATTTAATTAGACAGAAAGCAAGTACATGAAAGTTTCTGGATGGCAGCCATTGAGAGGAACCCTGTATGCAGACTTCTCAGTCTGTATTTTTAAACACTAGTCAGATTAACCGTGAAGTCTGGTTCCTCCGTGCATCTTTGATGAAGGCAATTGCTAATGCATGTGGAAAGTGTTTGTAACCATAGTGGTGCCTGAAAACAAAGCAAGCTAGTGCACTACCTTTCACACTTCTCACTTAAGTTTTAACGCAGAGACTGTCAGACCAAAATAATTCCTATCCTCCCTTTCCACAATCTGTACACAAAGCACTATGTACAAATATGCAAGATGGACTTTTTTTAATCATTCACTGATATTTGCATTGGTTCAGTGGACAAATTTATACTGAACAACCCAAAGGACATCAGCTTAACAATGTGTTCCTCTGTGCAGGACTGCAAAGGTGACAAAAGGTCTATTACATAATACTTCTGTATAAAATATTAATATTCACAGAGGAAGCTTTTGAACTGAAAGGTTATTTTCAATGATTAGCAAATCAGTGTTGTGTAAGCTCAGTTTTGTAATCAGTGTATTTGAGACAGACAACAAACTATACTTTTTGTTAACAAAGTATGACAAAAATCAACTTTGTACGTGTAAGTTTCCTTTCCTTCCTATCTTGCAATGGCTGAAGAACAGATAGATATTCAGATATCATATTCATATACATATACTATGCACTTGTTTTCTCTTTAGAGCTATAATCCCAAGTTGGAAAAATCACTGCAGCAAGAATAAAGTGCTTCAAAGTCAGTCCACCCAAAAAAACCAATGCTGCTTTTAGTGGGCATGTTGGTATCTGTGGCATTGGCCAGACTTGCAAACACCAGGAGTGCTGCAGCCCTGGCTTCTGTAGAACTCAAGGGCAACCAGCAACACCTTTTACAGAGAAACTTATCTCAGTGCTGACTTATAAAGAATGAAGTCCAATGGAGAAAAAAGAAAAACAAGCGTATCTTGGCTGTGGCTTTGTAGCCATTAGGCTGCATGGGAGCAGGTAGGAGCCTGCCTCGCTGCTTCATTGCAAGGGCTATAAAGAGCCTTCATGTTTAGTTTTTCCCTTTCTGTGTGTTATCTTTATGTAATGAATCTAGGGAAGAGGTCCGTCTAAAGCATTCATCCTATTTACCAGCTCCACACGAGTGTCACAGATAAGCCAGACACCTGTATTTAGGTGGCCCTGCCCATGGGCTCAACATACAGGGGAAATCATCAGTAGACATGACTCAGACAGAAAAATCCTGAGCAAGTGACTAGAGAGAGATTCTAAAAACACCCGTTTCGGAATTGTGCAATTTTTTCAAATTTAAATGCATAGCAAACAGTTTGAAAAGATGTTTGATAGGAAAATGTAGCAACAGCATTTAATTATCAGTTGTGCCCATCCCTTGGGTCTCAAATCTTCCATTGCATCGTCATAGGAGACCTTCATAAGACAGAACACCTAAGGTGCCCAGTTTTTAACAAAAAGACCATATACAGAAAGCTTTTTTTTTTTTTTTAAAATACTAACAGGGAGCAAGGCAGGTCATAAGAACCAGACTGTTTCTTTTTCTGTTGATCACACAAAACAAAATGCAGGACCATGGTGAATAGAGGTGATTGCAACCTTACCCACTGCTGGCTGCCACATGCTTTCAGCCTGGTTATTTTTACTGCTTCTTCATCAGAGTTACCTTCACCAAGAAAAGAGTCTCCAAAACGAAAAAATCTCAGCAACAAATAACTTTCCTCCTGCCCTAAGGGTGGCTCTATTTTACACCATGATTGTTTCTGAAGTCTTGAATATCACAACTACTTCAGTGTTAGAACAAATCACTTCTGAGGAAAGAGCTCAAGTGGAAAGAAGGAAAATTATAGGTAGCAACAGTTCTGAGACTGCATGAACAACATGTTTTCATAACCTCATTTATACTTGAAAAGGGGGAAGAAAAGGGAAAGTATTTATTTTAAAACAGGGCCAACAAACGGGTCCTTGGTGCAGTCATACCCTCTTCCCATACTACTGCTTGCCTCCAAGTATCGGGCAAAAGTGGCATTTTGCTGGCTTGATTCCGAGAAAACAAGCTTCCTCCTTCCAAGGGTATCTCCCTGAACACTCTGGCAGCTGCTGCATGAAGATCTTTGAGCTTCTCTTCCTATCCATTTCCTGAAGGGAGACGAGAACCTGTTCTTGCAAGACTGGAAGAATACAGCTGAAGTGAATACAGAAATAAGGAAAAAGAGCTTCAATTCTCTTAATTAAAATAAATTTGTGGAGAGATAAAGATTGAAGCAGTATCAGTTAAAATTAATGATGTGGAAATGAGTATTACTGATGATATTAGAAAGTGCCAACTTGACTCATGACACACTTTGCTTTTTAACATGCCAAAACCCAAGATAATTCTTAAGAAGTTAAACACTAGAAATAGTGGCTTTATTCTTTCCTAAATTTGTTTGGAATCTCTGAGGGGAAAAATTGTTTGGCAAGCAATCAGTACCTATTCTTTGTTATATGGTTAAAAGAAAATCACACTCAATTTGCTTACACCAAAAGATCTTGAGCCAAACCCATCCCCAACGCAAGGAAGTCAAACTTTGAAAAAACATAGCTCGAAGTGTCCTCAAGGTAAGAGGTACAGAATAGCTCTGGAACACTAATTACAATCACATTTACAAATGTAATGCTGGTAGCTGCTAGAAAAGTGTATTTCACAAACATCCTTCTCCATATTTCAGCCCTGTCTGGCAAATACTTACAAGCGTAGGCCCACAGCACCTCAACATCACAGCCAAGAGTAAACACTTTCAAGATCAAACACCTTTACCGTGACCCCAGAGAGCCTTATGTATGTGTACCTACTCATGAGACTATGTGTGTGTGGAAAATTAGTCATGTGCACAAGTCCTCGCATGGTGAAGTCTACAGACTTTTCACTGCTTGTTAAAAAAACGTTTAAAACGTCAGTTATGCAAAAGCACAAACAGGTCTTTATGTAAATGTAAGGTTTCTGGGGAAAATTATTTCTATTTTTCTCAGTATATCACTAGCTTTTTTTTTTTTTGCTGGGATATAATCTTCCCACTGCCAGCAGATGATAAATGAATAAATAAAACAAAACAGAAAGAAAGGGGAAAAAAACAAAAGGAGAACTATGTAGTCTCATTTCAATGCTAGCAAGAAATGGAGAAATTTAAACAGCAGAAACTGAAAGAACATGTTTTGTTCTTTCCACTTTATATAGTAACATTTGAGGATAGCATAAATACTGCTAATTGTATTTGATGAACATTTAGGGATCTACAGCAATTTTAGGAATTAACTGGAAGATACAGATTGCTTTTTTGAAAGAAAAAGAAAAAAATAAAAGCCTTCAGAGTTCATTATTTGGTAAAATACTAACTCTGGAACTCCTTTTTGTTTGCATGTAGTTGAGAAACTAGTTTACTGGGTTCCCCCACTGTTTGTGACACAAGGAGCTTCTCAGTAAAACAGCCATCATCAGCCCCACACTGATTAAATGCTTTAAGCCTCAGGACACCAATTTCTTTGTCAGTGATCACAGTGTCCATATACCTGTATCAAAACTCCCTTACAGCTCTTAAAGGTGCAGGAGAAAGCAAAGGGAGACCCTGGGCTGAGATGCTGAGTCAGCACTCTGCCTGCAAGACATCCCAAGCCAGCCCACAGGTACACAGCAAAAGGAAGAACTGACACAGCAGCTGGTGCCATCAGAGAACCCAAGCGGGAAAAGAAACTCAGGCAGTGGTTCAGGACCAGATTCAAAACCCAGTTACTCCCACCGGCTTCAACAGACTTTGAACGGGACCTCAATACACAGAAGGAATGGTAAGACTTGGAGAAATTAAAAGAACTACCTTCAAGGTGGGAAATTTCAATATAGTCATAAAACTGCGCCAAGCCACAACACGCATGGTCACAAGCACTTTTGACCACAGGGATGTACGTACCCTTTGCTCCACTAGCCTTTATTTTCTTATCCTCCCGTCACTGTCAGGACCTATTGCAAGCATATCACCAATAGCATTAGCTTTTTTCTCACTCTCCAGGCATACAGTCAAGAAAGCTGTCCATACGCAGGATGTATGGTTGTGTATCTCCCTACCACCACCTGCCTACTGCTACAGAAAAGAGGCTTGTCTGAGGTGACAGGAACACAGGGCTAAGAAAGAACTGGAATACAAGAACTGTATTTCACATGTGCAGCTATGTGTTAGAGCAACGAACGCCAGTTATATCTTTCCACAGCAAGCACCTAAGTGCTTTCACTCTGCATTGCTATTATACTGGTTTGTTCCTATTAATAATTACCTTCCTGTGACAGCAGCACACAGACTTTCTCCATTGCCGGTGCTGCTGCTTTAAAATTCCTCCTCCAGGTCTGAACACGCTGGACTGTCCCCCCAAGGATGTCAGGACTGGTACGGGGATCTATCGTGCATATTTGGATCTTTCAAAATAAATTACTGCTTCATGCAGCTCCCTTTCCCATGTTACCTCGTGTGGCCTTTGTAAACTTTTGATCTTTATCAAAGTAATCTTGATTGCAAATAACAGCATCTATTTAAATATTCCTTGCTTATTATGTGCAAGAAAACAGATACAACAGACATAACAGACAAGTGTTTTTCACACTAAGCAAGATACAGGCAAAGGATCAAATAAGTTTACTATAAAGGCAACGCTTGCTCAGAAACACAGGAGAAGATGGTGTACAGCACAGAAAATATAGCCACAGTAGCATATTCCTAGGTCAGGACCTCATAAATCAGTTTCAATTAACAACAAAAGGTTTATAGGGGATTTGTAAATCACAAAGAATGAATAGGATCCTGGCCTCTGAGCAAGGCTCGGTCAATTAATTTAAGGTGGCATTCAAGAGCAAATAACATAACACTAACCTTTTATACTACCAATCCTTACCCTAAGTTTGAAAAAAGGGGGTTTCCTCTGCCACCAGGAAGAGGGGAGGGAAACAAAAGGGGGGGAGTTGGGGAAGAGACACAGAGAAAGGGACTTAGCTACCCCATCTGGGATGAGGATGCTTTTTTGATAGCTCAGAGCTGTGGGATTGAAATCTCAATGCTGTTGCTGCAAATTTCTCATATCCTAAAGCCCTCTCTCCCAAACAAGAGGGCATAGCCGTTCCTCACCTTCGGTTTTAGAGGCAGAAAAAAATGATCCTTTCCTACCACAGCTGACAGACATAGTGCTGAAAACAACAAAATACTTCTTTACACTATTTTTCTTTAAAGCTGTAACTGACAATGCTTACGAGTAGCAGGTACCCCAAAGCTATTACTAAAGATGTTTCGCTCTCTGCACCAGCAGCTAAGCCAAGTAAAACATCACTTTCAGCACCACCATTACAGGAAGTACTGCTGAGACTTCTTCCACCAAACAACAGGCTGGTTACCACTACCGTCCTCCATTTTCAAGTCTGAGTAACCTACCTCATGGCTGTTACACACTGGGAGCGTCCAGAGGAGAAACTGCCATGGGCTGCTGGCGAGCTGTAAATGCACACCCTGCATCCCTCCCACTGACCACAGACCAGCTTCCCTAAAGGATGCTGGGCAAGTCACAAGCTTTCTGTGCCTGAATTCGTGTTTGTTTAACAGCAGTGGCAGCACTTGTAACGGGGAAGGGGGGGAAATGGAGGTTGCAAGACAGAGGAGCTGCTGTGCCAGGCTCAGGGATCCTCAAGGAGCAGGAGTCTGTATCGCCACGTACTGGGGGGCCGGGGGACAAGAGGAGACGTGCATCGAAAAAAACACAGATGATTCTCTGACAAGGGCTGTTTTTGTCCTGAAGATGTGTTTTATTGAATGGTTTAGGCCCCTTCAATCTCCATGTGACGCAAGACCAAGAACAGTTGACCCCACACAAAAGACACACAGCTGGCGGTCCCCACACGGATTCAATACCACCGATCTCGGAAGGGGGCTCGCTTTTTTCAGCCGCATTTCCCAGGAGCACGTTGTACTCCCAGACCCGCAGCCGGG